>NC_061117.1:64671043-64682673 GCF_002878395.1 Capsicum annuum
TTATTAGCATTTGATGGGAAACCCCTATTTAAAAGAATGCATGTTCATAAAAATTACACCCATGATATTTTAGGATAACCCCACGTACCTCTATTTCCAAGGATAATAGATTTTTCTTGAAGCTTACGGATTGGTGATTCCAAATATGTAATTATCTTTCAAAATCTATGGTCGAATCTTGAACTATTTGGGTTTTTATTTTGAAACCCGAAGGAGAATCTTTGAGCACTTTTGATGAATGAAGGTGTATTTTGGGATCCTTGGAACTGAATTTCATGTTTTAGGGCTAAGTAAGGGTGGAAAAGGACCACTTTATCCCCAAAACAGTGTTTAAGTCACTAGAATTCTTTAAATAGGCGTCGCCCATCCCATTGCCTATGTTCACATAGGCGCCGCCCATCCCATTGCCTATGTTCACATAGGCACTACCTAGGCTATTGCCTATGTTTACATAGGCACTGCCTTGGCTATCGCCTATGCTTTCCAGTGGCCATAGGCGATTGGTTAGGCAACGCATATCACTTTGAAAGGCCATAACTTCTTGCTTGGGTATCGGATTTTAGCCAAATTGGTATCGTTGGAAAGCTAACCTGTATGCCTATCATTTGACACATAGTAGGCTTCGTAATTCGACATATACAGAGAGTTATGGTCGATAGAAACTGACATACTTTACAACATCCACTAAAACTTAGTCAATCGAAATAGTTTCAAGTCGTCCATGAGTTGAAGGACCTCTATGATCTAAATTCAAGTTTGAATGGATTCACATATTACACAAATAATTAACATGCCATATTGTCATAAGATTTTATGGCTTCGTGATTATCAATGCATCAAAATCATGGTCTTTATTGAAGCCCGAAATACAGGGCATTACAAATCCCCCCTCCCAAAGTAAGTAATGTATCAAATTAGGCCTTCATTCCCGTATACTGTATATCCCTTTGCCCTTTCCTTGCATGTGAGGCCTTAGCTTCATTAGATAGCTCGCTATCTGCTGTTTCAAAGCTAAAATTATCTCCCTTGACTTATCATCCTGGGAGATACCAGGGCCTTCTAGTCCCAAATAAAATTATGAAAGGTTCATTGTGGCAAGCCATAAGCATACCCATACCTACTCGGACCACCAACCGCATCTAACCATATTCTCTTATTCTTCTGTTGGCTAAGTGGCAGGTCTTAACTATCATCTGGCAGAGTTCGGCGGAGATCCTCTATGGATTACAGATATTGATTCTGAATTTAATGATAATAACATTAGAATATATATTGAGGAAATAAAGTAATTACTACTAGAAATAGAGGCTTACATAGGTTAGTTCATGTCATGGCTCAATCTAAACATCAGGATCTCCAAGGGTTTTCTTTTTCCTTATGTGTGTAGCCTTGAAAGTCTTAGCATGCGTTATTATCCTCCAAAGCTCCTTTTTTATGCAAACAAAATATATTAGTATGCTAGCAATATTTTATAACTTGATAAAATGGAAATGTGAAGGTGTCAAATACATATCACAGTAACAACCAAAATTTGAAGAAAAAGAAGATTAAGGACTTTTTTGGTCTCTATTGCATAATATAGGTGATATTGGAGTCCTTTCATGAAACTAATAGTTTCCTCCTTACATTTTCTTGACTATGAGCTCCACTCGTATGTAAAGAGCCACCCTTAATAGATACTCTAGCTTTCTTGCCAATCTCTCCCATCTACTTGAACCTTAAATTGGTCGTCCAATGGACAGTTAACTTTTTCCAAATTTTAGGAGAATCCATCTAGGCCTCTTGTTATTTTCACGAGCTTTTGATAGCAAGCCAACAAGTATGCGCGCAGCTTTTAACTTGAAGTTTGTAGTAATCTGAGCTTCATATTCTGGATGCCAAAAATACTTTCTTTGTAATTACAAGATAAATTAAGGTAAATTAATCTGTGAGTGCAACGAAACAACATGAATTACAAACTACTGGCGCAAGCAGAAGTGACTAATTATAACTGCAAAAATACACATTCTTTACCCTCCAAAAAAATACTTATCCTACAAGTTTCCAACGGCAGTACAAAGGAGTTAGAGGTGCAATAACTACTACTGGCTTACCACTATAACAGTAATAATTATTCCAAGTCTGAACTTTACTTTTGCAACTTGGGGAATTTCACGGATAAGCTTGAGACCTGGACAAATTGTAGCAAATGAAATAGGACAAGCAAGCTAGTCATAAGTGTTGTTTCAGATGGTACTACATGACTATTATATTTTATGGAAAAATAATATTCATTGCATGGTTAACTATTACAGAAAAATTGTGTAGACTGCTTCAAGCCTTCAAAGTCATTGAAAAACACACATTCTTTACCCCACAAAAAACATACCTATCCTACAAGTTTTCAACGGAAGTACAAAGGAGTTAGAGGTGCAATAACTACTAATGGCTTACCACTATAACACTAATAATTATTCCAAGTCTGAACTCTATTTTCATCACACACATCATATTTTTCAGCCTCATCATCAAAAAGAGATAAAACTTGAAGTAATCTAGACTGAACATTATCAAACTTTAAACTATATAAATATTCATTTTCTATCTCATCATCACTATCATCAGTATTTTTTGGCTAAATAAGCCATAAAAAATAGCTATACCAACTAAAATAAGCTAAATCAGTTCCCAATTTTCTGTATTCAAAGCTTGGCTAATAATTTCAGGAGCTTCCAAAGGAAAAAGTGGAAATGCAACTCAAAATATCACAACTAGCATTGCTTTAAAGGACAAAATGTTATAAAACTTACAAGAGTCAGCATGGTTTGTTGGAACTAATTTACAGTTTGGTTTCTTGTTTTTGGAGATGTAAGGTGGTGAATCTTAATCCATTTGAAAGATAGAAACTTGGGTTGTGTTTGGTTTTGGAGATTGTTTTATATGTGGTAGATTGTGAAATGAGTATTAGAAGATGAGAAGTCTTACGAACTCTTGAATACTATTGTTCAAGCCATATAAAAAGTCCATCCATTACTTAAAAGGATCGATGTGAGACTCTTCACAACAAGACAACTCCATAACAAAATATGGATTGATTATGAAACGACAGTTTACTCACAAAAAAGGTATTGAAAAATCATGAAATTGGACTTAAAACGAAATATGTTTTTAACTTTTGGTAAGTAGAGCTAGTCCATTCCATGGCCTTTACCTTAACAACAACAAAAAAAAAGCTTCTTCTGTCATTGAGTAGCTATAATATGGACAGTAGAAATGTCATTGTTTACGACAACATCATTGGGGTATTATTAATTCTGTTTTTTTTTATTTCATTGGAATCCATTGTTTAACATAATTGCTTTTAATCTACTAGATTATACATTAGATAACTTTTTTCTCAAACATCTGAACCTATAAAGTTTTATCATACACATTTTCCTATTTATTTTAAGCTCGTGCATTTTTCCTGCAATTATTGTAACTTCTGAGGATGTGGAAACAAAAGAAAAGTTCCCCAAGGCACCTAGATAACCTAATCAAACCTACAACACGACCACAATACTGGTCAAGTACTTCCAAATAGGCAATATAGCACGATAATCTTGAGGTGCTATAAATAGAATACAATAATTTTAAATCACAAATTAGGTGTGAGGGAGGAGGGTTGTCTAATTAGTTATACAACACCTTCACCTCCAACCGTTAGGCTCAGGTTTTAGTTAGCAAGATGAAATGAAAATTATTGTTGATTCCTCGAGAGGTGAAAGAGGGCCAGGGTGGGCTTTTTAAGTTACTTCTTTTTACTGTGGTGCCCAAGCTAGCTTGCACCCACTTCACCTATTCCACAGAATACCTCCTACCTCCTACCAACCCAAGTATCGCTTGAATAATGGGCTCTCATGGTTTTTGTTTGATTCATTGACCACTAAGCCAGACCCAAAACCACGATGACTTGGTGAGGGTTGGGTTTAAAAAGTAATAAGAATACGGTGAACAGCAATAAGACAGAAGACATGAACAAGTACCACAGAAACTTGTAAACACTGAAAGTGAGGGGGACCTCAGCAGCAAGATTTGACTAAATTTATGAGATTCATTCAACAGCTCACACAAAAAAATGCCATATTTCTGGGAACAGATAACTCCATAGTAATCATTTATGACCAATATTAGACAATAATAAGTCTTTAAGCATCCCTCACTGCAACATGTGATAAACCACTCCTTACGCAAGAAGAAAGTTTTTCAATCCCAAAGCATTAAGATTATTGTAGTACTACAATTTTCTAATTCAACTAGCAATCAAGTCTCAAGATTAGAATGTTTAAAAGGAATAAATACACAATGAATGTTAATATTGCAAAAATTAAAATAAAAAATTGTACCTTGTGGAAGTTTACTTTCCAATTCCGATATACTTGAAGAACTACCACTACCACCACCTTGGGATTAAACAGAACATTGCCTTGTAATACCAGCCAACGTTGGAGATACCGTTCTGAAATATCTTGCTTGTTAACTGTTAAATTCTCTAGATGATTAGATACACAATTCTGAAGATAGTATAAAACCCCAACTAATCGAAAAGCAATCTAAAAAATCACATAAAACCATCAACTATTCGATCAGAAAGCATAAATTTAAAATGCGGTTCTGAAATAAAATCAAGAAAGACAGAAAATATAGAAACGCAGTTCAAGACAACAAAACCCCCAATTATTCATAACAATCGTCACATTTTGGAGAAATTAAAGAAGACCTAAGAGATTCATATATTCATGCTCTATTCTATACATAAATAAGAAAAAATCAAAGCTTGCAACCTTACTTGGAATTAAAGAGTCAACGGATGTTGGATTTGAGAGAGAGAGGCTCGAATTTGAGAGAGGGAGTTTTGAGAGAGTTGGATTTGAGAGAGGGGAGCTGACCCTCTTTTGCATTTTGTTTTCTTTTTAGTGTTTTGTTTTTATTTTTAATTCTAAAAATATATATTTAAAAAGTAAATAAATATTTTTTTACTTCATCAAATAGTGATAGATAATTATTTTTAATAATAAATATTAATTTATTAAAATAATAGCGACCTCACGAGGTCATAATGTCTAAAATTTTATTAACCAATTTTAATTATTTTGGCGCTAACTTTTCCCACATTTTATTTCGACCTGTTGAAGTCCATATTATTATGTCGCAAATTTTTTTTTAGGATTTACCGACTTCATGAGGTCTCTTAATTTTAAAATAAATTAAAAAAATAAATTGAGGGGATAAGCGACCTCATGAGTCTCTTATTTTTTACCTACTTTTGAGGTCTCTTATTTTAGGTCTCTTTTTATAACTTTTTTAGTAGTGTCTTTACTGATTCTTCATTACTATAGAGCTCAAAATAATGAGATTAGTGTTGAATTTTTACTCTTTTTCTTAAATGGATGGCTAGCTAGCCGATCTAAGGATTTGAGCTTCAATTAACACATATGCTTCATCAATCTGAGCTGATTGTTATTGTGATATTAGAGTGTAATTGCACCTGCCTCTTCTTCACTTTGTTTAGCTTTATTTCTAATTATGTTTACTTATTCATTATTTACCCTTCTTTTTCCTTCAATTGGTGGGGTAGGTTGAACCTCATAAGAGATTGATACCACCACTAAATTAATATAAATACAAGTTTAAACATTGAATTTATGATGTAGCATGTAATTTCTTAGCCGAAAAGTTTAGTTCCATCATCTTAACTCCATCCAAGGCACAAAGATTCTAATTTGGTATCTGATTGCACCTCAAAATCTCCCACTAGGTGCAAATACACAAACTAAATAAAACTGCTTCTAATCTTGTACCTTGAGTGGGTGAAAATAACTACTCAAATTATTGCTGAATTTGATATTACCTGCAATATAAAACTAAAATTAAAAAAAACCTGTAAACATCAGTTATAGAGCTTATAATAGTGATTTTACTGCTCTAATCTGCATTGTTTTGCATTCATATTTGTTGAACTCCTACTTTGTCAAAGTTTATGATCTATCTGCCCATGGGAGGTACATGTTGAAAATATGTAACCAAGAAATCACTTGCAAAAGAGAAAACTAGGTTAGTGAAAATCAGCTGGAGTATTTCCTTCTCAGAGGGAATGATGTACTCTTGTTTTTACTGATTACCTTATTGTGTTGATGTAGTTCACTTCCATCACCACATTCCAAAGCGGTTTCCATCCACCTTCTAGTATTTGAACCAAGACCAATGAATTAGATTCAATAAGTATGGGACCAATATGATTTTACTTGCAGTATTCCAAACCCTTTCTATTAGCTTTTACCTTTGCCACCACATTTGTTGCATCCAGAATTCCTATTAACTTTAGTAGCTACAAGCTGACCAGCTGAATTTCTAAAACAAAATGTTGTTGAGCTAAGGCTAGGATTTCTCTCAGAAGCACTGTCTATATTACATTTAAACCAATTATTAGGAGAGGGGTGCCATTTAACTATTCTAAAATATCTTGAAGGCTTATAACCTTCCAATGTAGCCACCATTTAAGGCCATGAATCAACTTCTCTACAGTTCTTGAATTAGTATTTAATATATCTCATTATTGTGCCATTAATATCCTTTAAAAGTTTGCCAGTAGAGTACTTACCTCCATGCAAAATTGTGTTCCTTCATTTCCTAATAAACCATAAATATATCATTGGAACCACCTTTGACAAGGTTTTTTACCTAGCATTACCTTGAGTACTCCACCATCTCCTAATGTTATGTTTAAGAAACCACTGTGATATATAGAACTAGCTCTTGAATAATAACATGCAAAAAAAGATGTTCAATTGTTTCTCTTTCTGGAATTGAGCAGGACCTACAGTAAGGTGATTCATTAGGATTCCAGGAATTTATAAGATGAGAAATAGAAAATTTTCCTAGCAACATCCTCAAAGCTAGGAAGGATTTCAAAAGTCAAGCCTGAAAACCAAAGATGACTAAGGTCTTCATCAACCTTTCCCTTCTTTCTCGTATGTTCCCATGCACTTTTGACTGTGAAGCTGACATAACTAGTCAAGGTCTGCCACCGTGTATCTCCTTCATCATGAAGCTTAGGAGTGCTCATATTATTCCTAATGTGACCAACCACATAATTAGGGACTCTATTTTGTATTAATAAAAAATTCCAGCCTACATCAGTTAAGAACTTATTAACGTCTTTCATCTCATGACAAGTGTGGTAACTATAGAGATGTCTAATTAGGGTCAAAGATTGGCCCAATTATCAAACCAAATGCTTGATGATCCCCCTTTAGGATCCCATCATAGAAATTTTTTCACTATATTCCTATTTTCCAGCATGGTTGTCCATACTAGAGAGCCTCCGTTCCACTCCACGAGTCCTAGAACCTATCTTTATAGTATTTATTCCATAAGAATCTAGACCACAAACTATTTTTTTTCTTTAATTTCCACCGTAGTTTAGCAGGCATAGTCTTTGACACATTAAACATTGACTTAAATCAAATACCCCCTTTATTCTTAGGAATACAAGCATTAGACCAGGTTGATTAGTGCTTGCTTCTTCCTACTTCCATGTTACTCCAGCAAAAATTATGTGAAGGTTTTTTAGGACACAAATTGGAGGAATAATCGTAGATAAAACATGTATGGAAACACTTAGAAGAACACTTGTAATTAGAACCTCATACCCTCATATGAGAGCATTTTACCCTTCCAAGCCTAAAGCTTTCCCTTAAACTTCTCCAGAAGATCTGTATACCTTTATCTTCTTCTTCTTCTTGTGAGTAATTAGACACCCAAAGTGTTTCTTTAGGAAGTACTCCTAGTCATTCCAGTGATCTTCCCAACTTGTGAACCAATGGCCCTTACAGTGCTTTGATGCATAAAATAAAAACTTTTATCTTTGTTGCCTTTCTGTCCTGATTTCTCACAATCCTATAGGGTAAACATAATCATTTCTAAAGAATAAGCATTAGTAGGAAAAAAGATTATTGTACCATCTGCATAAGCTAAGTGATTCACCTCAAAACTCCACTTAGGCATACCAAATCCCATAAAAAGGTTGTCCTCAAATAAAGAGTTCAGGGCTCTTGAAAGAACCTCAGAAGAGAGGATAAATAAAGATGGGGATAGAGGGTCCCCTTGCTTAACACCTCATGTTCAGTGAAAGAAACCGTGAGATTGTCTATTAATCAGTACTGAATAATAGTTATTAGAGATTAATATCCAGATTAAATCAACAAATGTATTTGGGAATCCCATCTTTCTCAACACCTTCATAAGAAAAAACCATGAAACCCTATCATATGCCTTGGCCATATCCAAATTAACGATAAAAATTACAGGCTTGCTTTTTTTATTAATATTTATAAGCAACTACTGAGTAAGAAGATCATTTTTAACAATGCTTCTATCCTTCACAAAATCTGACTGGCTAGGAGAGATAATTTTAGGTAAAATGCCTTCAATTATGTCATGCATTATCCTCGATAGAATCTTGTTGATAAAGTTACTCAAAATAATTGGTCTCATATCTGAGAAGGTTTATGCATTAGCCTTCTTAGGAATGAGCACCAAATTTGTATAAATTAAGGATTAAGAAGGGAATTAATAGAGCAAAATCAAGTACCATTATCATAATGTCTGTAACACACTATATCCCAGGAAGATTGACAAAATTTCCAATGAGACAATCTGGTTCTGAGGAACTATCATCATTTAACTTAAAAACAACCCTTTACACTTCACCATAATCAGGTATAGATCTTAGACCATTGTTTCTCCTCTACATTTATCATTTCTGGTACAAAATTTAACAAAGATTTTTTTGTAGAATCTTTGTCCTATTTGAATTAGTCCTAATAAAAGGTACTGCTTCATCAGCAATCTCTTTTTCTTCTTCCATCCAAATACCCTGAGAATTCAAAATTTTCACCAGCTTCAACTTCTGTCTTCTCCCTTTAACCAGGCTATGAAAAAATCTAGTATTTTTGTCTCCATCCACAAACCAATGAAAACCTGCCTTCTATTTCTAGTAACTTTCCTCCAACTGCAAATATCTTGTATATTCTGCCTTGGCCCTTTGTATTACTCTTCTATTTTCTGCTATTGGGAATTCTTCAAATAACTTCTTATTAATTCTCGCAATCTCTTCTCTAAACATCAATTGTTGAAAGACATCCATGAATGTTCTTCTACTCCAAATTGCCAATGTCTTCTTGATCTTCTTTAGCTTCCACTTGAAATCTAAGAATGGGTTGTTTGAGAAAAGAAAATAATAATACAAGTAAAGAAATACTATGAGCACGTCAGCTGAAAATAGAAAAGTTTCCAAACAGTAGCTCACACCATCTCCACTAACAGTTCTAATATATATGTGTGTGAGTGTGTGTGTATATATGTATATATATATATATGTATGTATATATATATGTGTGTGTGTGTGTGTATATATATATATATATATATATATATATATATTTATGGAAATGAGTTAGAAATAGGACATGAAACATAAATAGAAATTAAATACATATCAAGGAAGCATAAATGAACATGTAAGATGCATATGCAGATGAAATGCAATGATAGTAAAATAAATAGTTGAATATCATCTCATGACTTTCTACATAAACCTATCGAGCCTCAATGCACCCAAAATAGGATCATAGAGGGTTCTCAATCATATAACATCTCAAACCCCAACTCACCTCTCCAGCTTGTGTTCAGGATCAAGGTTCTCATTTTCTCCCAAAAATGGTGTTCCTCAATTGTAATTAACTCAAGAATATCCAAGTATGGAATAAGGATATAATGATCATAATCAAATCAGTATGCAGATAACAATCCATTCGACACCTATATAAGTGAGCCTAGAAATTAACTCAATATGTCAATAACTCATGATATTAGTTCTCGATTGGCACCATTGGAATATATATTCATGTAATATATTATTAATATCATATCTACCCCTTAACTAAGGCATTTCTATCATGACAAAGGCAAACAATGTTGAACAAGACCTATAATATCTATTCAAGTTCCCCACACGGGCATCACAATATAAATAATAGCATTCAATGCATAGTAATGCCAATAATGTCAAATAAAGCTCCCACATGGTTAACATGTAATGTATAATATCGCAAGCCAACAACACTAAGTATATAAGCTCTCAAATGAGCACACAATGATAATAATATTCTTGAAATATGATTCTCATAGTTATTTTCCCCAACCTTTTTAAGAAAAAATAGGCTATTAGCCCTATTATAAAAAATCAAAAGAATATTTACAATAAAGGCTAGGCCCAAAAGTAACCTGGACCATAATTGAAGAGACACATACGGACAACAAAATCCTCAGACAAGTTTTCCCTAATCAATAAGGAAAGTAGAAAGACTCTACTCCCATCATTTCCATTTCCTCGTTCAATTTGTCCCCACCATCGTTTAGTGCTTCAAATCTTTCCTAAAGGAGAGGATGTGTGAAGCTCAGTTAGTAGCTTAAATCAACCTCCATCAATCTCTTAACCATTGTTGCTCTTTTTTCTGATTCTTCATAACTATAGAGCTCGAAATAATGAGATAAAAGTTAAATCTTTACTCTCTTTCTTAAATCAATAGCTAGCTAGTCAATCTAAATATTTGAGCTTCAATTAACACTTAATATTTGTCAATATGACCTGATTGCAACTGTGATATTAGAGTATGATTGCGCCTGCCTCTCCTTTACTTCGTTTAGCTTCATTTATAATTATGTTTGCTCAGTCATTACTTACCCTTCTTTTTCATTCAATTGGTGGGATGGCTTGAACCTCATAAGAGATTGATGCCACCACAAAATTTATAGAAATAAGAGTTGTGCGGATAACTTAGGTAAACAAATAAATAGATCTATTATTTTTAGTGCGTGGATATTTCTTAACTTCTCTAATCATATCTTGGGGGGTGATTAGATGGTATTTGATTAAATGTTTTACTGTAATATTCTTTAGTTTTTTCTCTTAGTCTTTGTAATTCTTGTATATTATTTTGGAGGTATTTTAAATATTCTATATCTTTTGTTCTAATATATTCAATTAAATTCTCCTTCATAAGTATTTCTGTCAATCTTATTTCTTCCATATTTTGTCTCTAATATTTTAAATACTCATAGTCTATCATTTTATCCTAAAGTAGTTGTGATACTACAAATTTCTTTGTGATAATTTATTCTAATTGTACTATATCTGGTATTAAATTCTAGGTTATCTATTTCGTTAATTATCCTATCTTTTTTGTATATGAATAATTCCATGTCTAAATCATATTCTAAACTGTCTTTTAATTCTAGTTGTTTTATGGTTTTATTTATCCAAACTAATCTTTCTTTTAATTGTTCTCTTCCTTTTCTAAGCTGGTTTCTATAATCAATTTCTTCGTATAGCCAACTTTGTTTTTCTCTAACTCTTTGAATATATTTTAGCATTTCTTAATCTGTATAATATCCATCTGAATAATTATCTAGGTAGTAATAGTGATTGTCATCACTTAAGTATATTTTTCCTAACTCGTCTTCTATCTGATTTATATCCAACTCTTCATCTTCAATGTTAAATATTTTTTTTCCATTTTATTTTCTTTACGCCTATAATTTCTATATCT
>NC_061117.1:64685673-64833112 GCF_002878395.1 Capsicum annuum
TCTTGAATTATCCTCGATAAAATTTTGTTGCTAAAGTTACTCAAACTAATGGCCCTTATATCTGAGAAGGTTTTTACATTAGCCTTCTTAGGAATAAGGACCAAAGTAGTTTGAGTTATGGATTAAAAAGGGAATTACCAAAGAAAAAATCATGCACCATTCTCATAATGTCTGTAACATACTATAGCCCAGGAATATTGACAAAAATTTCCAATGAGACCATCTGGTCCTTAGGAACTATCACCATTCAACTTAAAAATAGCCCTTTTTCACTTTGTCACATTCAGGTATTGAGCTTAGACCATTGATCTCCCCAACATTTATAATTTCTAGTACAAAATTTGTCACGATCCAATTTCTCAAGCCGGAAACATACCTCAAATCTCGATACCGAATCAATGAACAATATGTCATAACTAGCTATAACAATTATTATAACAATGATAATAACCATATCAACAACAACGCGAGTAACCAGCTATTTCGGACAACCAAATATCTAGTCGGGATTATGCGTACCCCCACCGCCCTAGACTTGAAAGGTTCAATCAGCACACAACAACACATAGCATAATCATTACCCGTATCTATGCAACCATCCTATACCGACTAATAGACATAAGCGCAGACTGGGGATAGGCGATGTGCATGCAAGAATGAATGCAAGGAACACAATCAATATCATATCACAATCTCATCATAATAACCATCTCCAGCATAACTTTCATCATCATGACCATCATCATCATAATCAACCTTCATCCTTGCCGGGTATCAATATATCATCACAGTGTCCTCCAGCCTTATCGAGTATCAATATCATCATCACAGTATCCTCTGGCTTTGTCGGGTATCAATATAAGCTACTCATCAATACGAGAATAGCGATACCCATATTACACCATTGTGCTTTGGGTCCAAAAACGACACCAAAAACCTCAAGTGGTTCCCATTTACGAAAAACGTGTTTCTGAGGTCAACTTAACACTCATACATTATCAAGGAATCATAACCCTCAAGAAACGGCTGCAAACCAAGCAAACTTTGGGCTAAAGTCAAGCCCAAAGTGGGTTTAGGGTTTTGGGTCAAGAAATAAGAAATTCACCAAGAAATTGATGAAATCTTACATTAATCTGAATAAAAATCATGATAATAGATGTTTAAAACTCTCCCAAGTCACCCACAATGATCAATTTTGAGTTATCAGGTTCATTTAGGTCTTCTAGGTTCCAAAAACAAGTTAAAAATGGCTAAAATGTAGCCTAGGGTGCCCTTTTATACCCCTACCAGGTGTGAAGATGCCATAATGGCCGTCCAGTGGTTGTTATCGCGCTAAGGAGATTGCCATACCATTTTTTGCAATTGCGGTATCCTCCCTGGGGACCAGATGACAACAAAGTCAAAAACTTATTTTTGAACCTCGAAACTCATTAGGAACCCAAAGAAGAAGATCCAAAAGTGAAATTTAAATGTAAACCACATTTCCAATCCATTAGAATTATCAAAACTTTCATTCGAGATCATTTTGTCAAAAAGTAGGGTCCATACCTATAGTTTTGTTTTTCATAAAATCCGCTCAATAACCTAAAATAACTTTGGGGAGCCTTGGGACCTGAACCAAGGGTCCTTAGCCTAAAATCGATGTTTTGGATGTGGTGGTGAAGTTGGATTTTCCATTCCAGGTTGTTTCGACCAAATATAGGTCCCACACCCATATTCCCAATTTTGCAAATTTCCAACCAATAGGTTGAAATGAGTTCGGATGCATTGGGACCAAACCAAAGGCTTAAAATTGATATTCTGGAGCTGCTGGTATAGTCGAAATTTGCATCTTATTTTACTAAAGTTTTTGCCCAGTGGTTATTTGGAACCAGCGAATACTTTAAAATAGAGAATTGAATCTAAAAACCAAATGGACTGCCCAGTAACCGAACCGTCGGTCCCAGCAAGTCATAAATGACTTGGGGAATCTATGGAGAAGCTCAAATAGCGAAGATAAGCAGAAATATAAAAAATGACCAGAAGGATCATTACAATATCCATTACTAAAAGAACTTTCGTCCCCAAAAGTCAACAGATAGAAAGAATCTCAAGGGACTTAAAGGATGAGGTACTGAACCCGCATGCTCCTAGCATGACTTCCTAGATAACCTCAGTGAAGAGAAAACGCTTCTAAGGGATTTCGCTAAAGGTATCCCATTTTCAACAGCACTCTTACTTCATATCCAAATAGCCAAAACTTAACTTCACCCACTAACCGGCCTCCTACTAAATCGAACAGTCTGATGCACACAAAATGAACCACAACACACTAATACCATCTCGATACCTATGCAAATTAACAAAGTCTCATCCAAGCCAAAAACAAACCAAGACATGAGTCATGTCACCATCTCTAAATCTAAATATACACTTCCTTACCATTCCACACCTGCTATCCTCTCTAAACTAGGAGGAAAAATCTCCTGAGTCTTGTTCGCACAATCTCATCACTGAGAACTCGATGAACTAAAGCTGATCCATTGAAAGCCCACACGATAAACATGAGAATAAGCCCGTAAGGAGCTATCTACACACACAAATAGAGATAATCAAGGAATGTAATCCATGCCAATGTTGTAACTAGTCTGGATGAAAATCATACTGAAATCCTGAAGTCCAAGGTATAACTACTCATCACTGAATATTCCGCTCCAAGTTGTCCCATCCACCGAGAATGAAGCCAAACTGAATCCAACTCGAGTATATTACGCCCACTGGGTATATAAGAAAACAGGAGACTCAAGGTCAAAGCTGAGAGAACTAATACCGGGTCCATGGTCCATCATCTTAACACTTATCAACTATAATCTATCCAAAGTTGAGAAGACCGAATAGGAAACCACAGAGTAGGCTCAACCAGCCTATAAATGAAATCTGAACAAAGACAAGTCTAAAGCAAAAGTTGTATGCAAGCTTTACAACACGAAGCTGAAACCTCAACACCAGGGTTGAATCACTCGATCTCAACTACCCAAACCAAAACTCAAGATGGGTAGGCATTCATATTCGAACTCTATCATAACTTCCAAATCGTCATTCCAAGGCGTCAAGTCAAAACTGAACCAATAAGCCTATATCATTGCCAACCATTCAAATCTACTTTTGTATCCAAATCTGACATATCCAAGATAAATCATACCAAACCATAATTGAGACATCTAAAGAACAAAAATTACCACCGGGATAACCGTCCATTGAAATGTAAGCAACCAACTTTATATCATCTGGAGGGTATGAAATATAGCCATAAAATAGGAATATGCCAAAGGATAAATCACTAGCTGAAAATGCAAATAACTCACTCCATAACCGCTGGAGGGAATAAACTATCCAAACATACTCAAAAACTCCCCAAGACTGCAAACCACACCAGTAAAGGCAAAAACTCTAGCAACTCATAGAATGCAACTTAAGACAGAGCTAATCAATCCAACACTCCACCTTGGCAAAGAATATCCATAGGCACATATTATAGAGGAGAATCACTCTACCAAGACTCATTAGGCCAAACAATGTCTGAAATGAAGATTTCCCAAATCCATCCAAGAATCACACCATTGAAGAAAAAATATACCAATCTCGAACCAAGGTCAAAGTCAAGACCACCACCAGAAACTCAACAACTCAAGATGAAGAACTTCTAATTTGCCAACTCAAGAAGCGATCACAGGAAAGGCCACCAACCTCTAACATTCCAACTCCACTAGACAAAACCATAACACAGTAAGAAAGGAGCATCCAAACTCCACACTAATAATGAGGGCAACCCATTAAAAAGGAATAAACCCAACAAATCTAAGAGATGAAAATCCATAGCATCTCAATCTCAAAACCACTATCGGGCGATGAAATACCCACAAATGAAGAATGAACCCAAAATTGGTCAACTCAAAATGGGCTTATATAGAAAAGAATAGCAAAGGAAAAAACCTTCGCAGCCTAGAAGGCAAGTCTAAGGATCACAAACTCAAAACACAGGCGATACAACTAAATCTTCAACCCTAGAATCATAACAGAACCATAAAAGGTCAACTTGACTTTGATATCACAATACATACCCGAGTCAATCTAACACAGATAACCAAGAGAGAGAAATCAACCTCGCCATGCTATAGGAAAAAAATCATCAAATTGGGCTATATCTACTTAAGCCACTGCATAAAAATCTCTATAAAACAAAATTCTAACTAGATAAGACTAGTCTATACAGCTACCCAGCAAGAATCAATTACATTAAATAGTAATATCAAATAATATCGATAACCTCCAACAGTGGTAGCAATATCATAATCAATATAATTAATAGGTAGTACCAAAATAAACATCAATATCATACACCACACAAGGGCCACAATAAGGCCAACATGCAAGGATAAATGAGATTCGAACCCAAATGCTACATTCGTAATGAGAAATATCAGCACAAATATACTCCATCCACTACTAAAGGAAATAAACCATGAAAGTAGTCATATAATCATGAATTCAATAACAAGGCACACAATTATCAATTTGAACTCATCAAGGCATATATTCATCAATAGGTATGAAGACCCTAATACATATAATAACAAATAAATACAGGAAATAAAAGCACATCTGCCACAATGAAATCCGCAATTAAAAGCCTGATGGGCATAGGGAAAATAAATCCGAATGGGTCCAAACTCGGATTGATCGGCTAAATCATCAACTGAGGCTCCAAGTGCACTATCTTTAATGAAAGATTCCACGGCATCATAGGGCTGATCTAAATGAGCTCAATGAATAGAAATCCCATGTACGAGACATTTTTAGACCCGTAGTTAATCTCTCTATAGTCGTAGAAACTCCTGAAGTATTAACACGGTGAAAACACAAACTGAGCCCAAATGGCTGGCCAACTGACGGTGAGAGAAATCTCTAGAATTATGTCCATCATTTTGCAATCATAGCCTATTTTAGGACTCTAGGATAGTGGGGAATGCATGCTAACTCTATCTAATAGACTAACGCATATCTGGGGCATTCTCTGAGCTAGTGTCTCAACTCAACACACCCAAACCAATATCTTAGAATTCCTTAAGATACTGCCCCTCATCATCCAGAATGGTCATCATGGCCTTAAGAACCATACCAAAACTCTACAAATTTGATGGGGACTCTGCCCACTATGATCATCATGGCTAATCTAAGAACCACTCGTAGTCTGAACTACCACCTGCGTAGAGTGGATATGCTATATATGAAGTTGAACTCTATTGGGAGAATCCTCACTCCTAGATAAAATACCAATACCACGATACGGATGGCATAGCCTCTACTGCTATTTCCATACTCAATACATGTGCGATCTATGGTCCTCTCATAATAAAAAACCTAAGGAAAGGATGACTCAGTTTCTATCAAGTGCTCTGATACCAAATGGAGTGACAATACTAGTCCTCTAACAGATTCATGCTCTAATATCTGGCCCTGAAGGATATAGAAGAAGAATATGCTTGAACCAATTAAGAAATCCAATCTCGTATTAGAAGCTGGTCAAGAACCCTGATGAACACCAATAAACCCAACTCTGTTCTAATAATTGCTTAATGAATTGAATGTTACTCATGGCTGAGAGAGATCTACAATATGACTTGGATCCTCAATATTGAACCTCAAAAGGTTTGAAGTATCCATGATCTCAACTAGAGCCTAAATTGGTCCCAAATATTTTGGCTGACACTGCAAATTGATATCCATCTCTGACTCTCTAATCCGATGTTGTGCTAAGACTTTAGAAACGCGTGTTGAAGTCTCGTCTACATTTGTCGACAACATTGCCCATCTTACATCTTTCAATAAGGATGGAATAGAATCAAGGAATATGTTAGAGGTTCTTAGAAATGCAAACACACGGTAAAGAGTCAAGAAGTGAATTTCCTAAAATAACATTGTAGCCTCCCGAAGATATGTTATAGATATCTCCACACCGATCCACGGGACTTTACTAAATACTTAGATCTTGTACTAATACACCAATGAAATCTAGTCTCTAATACTAATTTATCACAGGCCAATTTCTCAGGTCATAATGGCGACTTTCATAACCCACCAGTAGGCAAGCCAAACTCGCAGTCTAAAATAGCTAGTAACGGACTATACAAATAGATAAAGAAAATAAATGTATAATAGATGAAATAAGATCAATAAATAATATAATCCCAAAACTCGATGATATCAGTATAAGAGCTTCTAATATAATAAGTACAAAAGTGAAATATCAAATGAATTACATTGATGCTGCTTATCTCTGAATATAGTATAGATACTAGTCTAAAACATAAGTGAGAGATAAGTAATACTCCAAACGTCAAGAGCTCACTCTAAGTCTCTGAACCATAGCTACTCCGCACGACGCACACATCAATGACGATAACCCATACTATGATTTGCAGGTTGTCGAAGTGTAGTATGAGTACCAAATAAAAGGTACTCAGTAGGCAACTGCCAACTGAGCTCTAAAGATAAAGCAAAGATAAGAGTGAAAATATGCCATGAAGAAGAGCCATATCAAGTGATACGTGAATTGCTCAGTAGTGCTTCGCTAGAAGAAGTGCGGTCACAAAGTCTCTCTTTCTCCAAGCAGATACATAAACATATAAATAGAATAGAAACTATACCCAAAAGTACAAAAATAATATAACAAGTCAATGAGATAATAAGGATAGCTTATTCTAGTCATGTCCAAGAGACTAATATAATAAGGCTAAAGAAATATCAAGGATGAACTATCCTATTCCATCCATATTCATGAATCTCAATACTATATCGTATATCCCAGGCTAATATATATATATATATATATATATATATATATATATATATATAAAGCGAGAAAGAAGGATAAATAACAATATACAAGGCTAAGGATTGAATATACAATATGAAAAAATGAAGGAAGGGATTAACGGTAGTACCATAGATACATATAGTATAATCTAAATTATCATGTTCTATTAAGACCTCATTATAAACCTATTAGGATTTAATACTATCATACTCACAATTTCAAATCCACTTAGCTAGACATGAAATAATCAAGCATAGTAATGCAATCATAAGATAGAAGAGGCCGGAAATATACCACAAATATCGATTCCAAATCAATGACAAATCTATCATAACTAGCCATAATAATGATTATAACAATGATAATAACAATATCAACAAAAGCAAGAGTAATCGACTATTTCAGATAACCAAATACCTAGATGAGCCTATGTGTACCCCCAGACTCGGAAGGTTCAATCAGTACACAACAACACAACAAAAGAATGAATACAAGGTACACAATCAGTATCACAATCTCATCATCATAACCATCTCTGCCATAACTGTCATCATCATCATAATCAATCTCCGGCCTTATCGAATATCAATATATCATCACAGTGTCCTCCGACCTTGTCAGGTATCAATATCATCATCATAGTATCCTCCAACTTTGTTAGGTATCAATATCATTATAATAGTATCCTCTGGCCTTGCTAAGTATCAATATCATCAAAACAATATCTTCCAGCCTTACCGGGTATTAATATCATTATAACCATCAATACATATATATATAGATATATAATAAGTGCGCAGAATTAAGTTGTGGCTAAAATAAGTGTAAATTAGCAAGTTTATGCCTGAAGTGATCTTTGGGACTAAATCATTATAGAAGTGTAGTACGGGTCAGAACATTTCACGATCGGAGTAAATACTAGTGTCAAGTCATGGATCAAAATCTATCTCGATCAAATCTTTAAAACATCAATATTAACCTATTTTATATGTAAGGTATCCAATAAGTTAGGCCATTATTATTATAGAGAAATCCATTTTTAAAGGTGAAAGTGGGTTTTAACCCTTATTTAGGAAGAACAGTCATGAGATCATATTTTATCTAGTATCACATCAATTATCGATATAATAATTATGAATATTCCAAATCTATGCATGTCATCTCAATATTTAATCAATGGAATCATAAGTGTCAAATTGCATCTCCCTATGTCCTGTACCGGAGAGATTTGTATATAAACATAAACATATAAATCTATATTCTACAACCACGTCCTTAAAAAGAATAATTACATCTTGGATGTCCAACCGATATCAATATACGACCTTTGGCCCAATAATATGCCTGAAATAATCATAACATCAATTTCACGACCTTAGGCCTACATACGTATCTGAAACTCATACAACAATCATATTTATAAGCCATGGTATATCTATAATCATCTCACATAGGACGTATCTCACATCTAGGAGGCATAATATTAATAAGCATATCACATCTATAAGACATCTCATATCTATAGGTTATACATCATGACAATGAGGAATATCACCGCTCTAGGCCAATTATCATATTTAAGACAAATACTATCTCTATAGGCCCAATAATCATAACTAAGAGGAAAATCATCTTTAAGAACCCAACATCATGTCTAAGAGGAAAAAGCATTTTTATGAGCTAGCTATCAAGTCTAAGAGGAAATAGCATTTTTATGGGCTAAATATCTATTCTAAGAGGAAATAGCATCTCCATGGGTGAAATAACATATCTAGGAGGAACATCATCTCTAAAGGCCCACTATTATAACTAAGAGAAAGTAACATATTTATAGGCCTAATATCATATCTAAGAGGAAGTAACATCTCTATAGGCCTAATATCATAACTAAGAGAAAAGAACATCTCTATAGGCCCAAATATCATTATCCGGGGAAAAATACATCATCACTCCATGAGCCACGATGTAACCTTATTCTAAGGTTTACTAGTCTCAACTATGCCTAACATCCGTAACTAAGTCCACAAGGCTAACACAAGTCTTGGCCTAAGTGGGCCGGACAATCCAACTTCTAATCCTCAATTTCCATATTTAGGAAAATTATGCCCCAAACTAGGCTAAGGGGTCTAGTTCATCTTCTAGATGTCAAGTAAGCTATAACCAATTCTAAGATAGGAACTCTGCCTAAAAACATGGGCATTCAAGTCATTCTACCCAAATTACAATTTCAAGACCACTAGACTAACCAAACCAAGGTTAATCATACTAACACATGATTCCAAAACTTAAACCACATCCCAAACCTAACATTAAATCATATCCATTCTACAAATTCGTTCAATCTAGCGAGAAGGCAATATGATTTTAAAAGGGTCATAAATACACCACCTTACGAGTTCAAAAATCATCATCTAATCCCCAAACATCAATGATCAAGACTAATTTATTCTACTCATAATCAAGCCTGACATTCATATTCACATGCCATATATAACACACATCATCTTTGAAGAAGAGTAAGTAGAAGCCTACCTCAAGGTTGAACCGCAAAACCTCACAGCATTCATCAATGTCCATCTCCACTTCATAAGACCAAAATGTCATCACACTACCAAAATTATAATCTACTCATCAATATGAGAATAATGATGCCCATATTGCACCATTGTGTTTCGGGTCTAAAAACAACACCAAAAACCCCAAGTTGGTCCCACTTATAGCAAATGGGTTTCTGAGGTCGACCCAACACTCATACATCATCAAGGAATCATAACCCTCAAGAAATGGGTGCAAACCAAGCAAACTTTGGACTAAAATCAAGTCCTAAGTGGATTTGGGGTATTGGATTAAGAACTAAGAAATTCACCAAGAAATTGATGAAATCTTACCTTAATCCAGGTGAAAATCATGATAGTAGATGTTTATCAAGCTCCTAAGTCACCTATAATGATCAATTTTGAGTTATCACACTCATTTAGAATTTCTAGGTCCCAAAAACAAGCCAAAAATGGCCTAAACGTGATCTAGAGTGCCTGTTATACCCCTACCAGGTGTGGAGATGTCATGATCGCCATACCATTTTTCGAGATCATGGTATCCCCCAGGCATCAGATGACATCAAAGTCAAAAACTTATTTTTGATCCTTGGAACTCATTCAGAACCCAAAGAACATGATCCGGTAGTGAAATTTAAGTGAAAACCACATTTTAAATCCGTTGGAATCATCAAAACTTTTATCTGAGATCATCGACACCTATAGTTTCATTTTTCATAAAATCCGCTCAATAGCCTAAAATAAGTCTGGGAGCCTTGGGACCTGAATCAAGGGTCCCCCTATACTAAAATCAACGTTCCGGATGTGATGATGAAGTTGGATTTTCCATCCGAGGTATTTTTTACCAATTGTGGGACCCATACCTATATCCAGATATTTCAACTTTCGGACCAATAGGTCAAATGAGCTCGGGTGCATTGATATACGAACCAGAGGTCTACCTAGCCTAAAATTAATATTTTAGAGCTACTGTCATAGTAGGAATTTGTATCCAAGATCATTTTACTAAAATTTTCATCCGATGGCCACACCAGCGAAGACTTCAAAACAAGGAACGGTCCGATAATCAAACAGTCGATCCCAAAAAGTCATAAATTAATTGGGCTAGCTATGGAGAAGCTCAAATGGCGAAAATAAGAAGAAATATGAAAAACAACCGAAAGGGTCATTACAAATTTAACCAAGAAAATTCTGTAGAATCTCTGTCTTGTCTGAATTAATCCTTATAAAAGTGAACTACTTCATCAACAATCTCTTTTTCTTCTCCCATCCAAATACCTTAAGAATTCTAAATTTTCACCTGCTTCAACTTTTATCTTCTTCCTTTAACTAGGCCATTAAAAAATCTAGTATTTCTGTGTCCATCCACAAACCAATCATAACCTTTCTTCTGTTGCCATTAACTTTTATCCAACTACAAATATCTTATATATTCTGCCTTGGAACTTTGCATTACTATTCATTTTTTGTTGTAGAAAATTCTTCAAATAACTTCTTATTAATTCTAGCAATCTCTTCTCTAACTATCAACTGTTGAAAGATAACCCTAAAAGTTCTTCTACTTCAAGCAGTCAACGTCTCTTTGATCTTTCGCTTGAAATCTAAGAATGGGTTGTTTGAGATATCAAGATCCCAATCACGGCTAACCATATTCTTAAACTCCCTATGTTGTGTCCAAAAATTAAGAAACCTAAAAGTTCTATGATAAGAGGTTTTATTACTCTTGCACTTTAGTAACAAAAGGGCATGATCAGATCCATCCCTTGATAAAATCTCATCCTCTAAATTATTGTGAAGTTCCTGAAACTCTAAATTAATTAAGATTTTTCAAATCTTTCAAATATACAATCATCCCTAGCTCGTACATTCCACCTTATGAAGGGATTACCTCTGTGAGCAAATTGTAAATGCTCAGTAGTCTCAATAAGAGCCCTAAAATCATCAAAATCTGTACTTCTAACTAGATCTCCACCAATATTCTCTTCTTTATTCAATACCATATTAAATTCTCCTTCAATAAGCCATGAATTATCATACCAAGATGCAACCATAGTTTCATTCAAAGTCATTCATCACACTTAGCATACACTAAAGAAGCATAAAATAAAGACTCTGAGTACTGATCTTAGAGTTTGATAGTAATTTCTTGTTTAAAATTGCTCACCACACTAATATTAAAAACTTAATAAACAAACACCTTTATTTTCCCAATATAATTATGAGTAACATGATGTATTTTCAACCTTGCTTTATAGCTATTTCTTATTATAGTATGCTGAAAAAGTTCCATTAAAGCAACAATGCAAACTTGTGAAATTTTGCAACATTTGCACTCTTTCGAAAGATTTTTGTGACTTTACAGACCTTATGTTTCATATAAGAGCTTCTGATATTTACATCTTCTTGAGACCCCCTTCCCTTTGGGCTAAAATTGGCAGGCAAAACAGCTTTACCATTAGTTTGCTTTTTGCCTTTTCTTGTTAATTTTACTGCATTTACATCTCTAGGAGAAATGTCAACATCTTTGAAAAATTGATATTAATTCAATTCTTTTCCCTCTTATATCTCAACATCATCATTGGATTCAAGCTCCAGTTATGACTGACTAATACTCTAAAGGGTTTAATTAGGAAACTCAATATAATTTAGCCTCAGTTGGGTTTCATCCGCCTACACCACTCTAGGAACTTCCATTATAGCTAATCTCTCTTGGTTGTTCATGCATGTATCATTTTTTTTGTTCAGTATTTATTGTTGTGATTTGATGCTTTCACTAATGTATGTTGAACTTTGTTGTGGCATTACTGCTTGTACTATTTCCTGATTGCTTTCTACTATTTTTTTTGGTAGGTTTTTGTTCTACATTTGGATCCAAGCTTACATCCTCGAGTTGACTGCCTAATTCTCTTTGTTGTTAGACTTCATTGCTGCTAAATTTCTTCTGATTTGTATCATTTTGGGTTCTTGTTGTAACTTGATTATTATTGGCATCATGTTCTTTGTCCTAGTTTTTCTCAAAATTTTGAGAAACCCATTCTCTTGTGGATGTACATTGAGTCCCTTATTCATCCCTATACATTTCTTTTAAAGTCTGTTACTGTTGATTCTCTTTAGATTTTGTATTCTTTGTATTTATTGCAGTTGTTGCTGACTAGGTAAGTATGGTATGGCTAGAGATGACTACTTCTACTTATCGCTCCTTGGTTAATGTAGCCACTGTGTTGCTTGTAGTCGTTGTTTTATCTGAGCTGATAGAATCATCTTGAGCATCCTCTGTTAAGGCAACAAAAGTATTGCTTGTAGCAACTGTTTTGTTAGGATATACTGTTGGAACCCTTGGGGGTTGCTCCAAACAATGAGGGACCTGACCAGGTCCCTCAAAGTCAATCACAAGCGATAGAACAGTAAAACAACTATGAGGTGCTAAAAAACAAAGGCAGTGTAGGATAGTAAAAACACAAGAATTTTACGTGAAATCCCAGGAAGGAAAAAACCATGGCTTTCCCTCACAACTACCTCAAGAAATCCTGTATAATCAACCTTCTTATTACAGTCTAGATTTCAGCGTACTTCTAGGCTCAATTTGCTTATAATAACTCTACTACAAGCTTATCCTAGCAACTCTACCAAGGACTCTCTACGCTGATTAACTCTAATCAGCCTCACACTTAGGCAAATCTACCTAAGCACTCTTTACTCAAAGAGAAAAACACTAGTCTTATAGTGTAACGCCCCAAAATCTGATCCCGAGATGTCACATGGTGCTCATGACTACGAGTATCCTTAAGTTAACCCTGTCTTCTTTCTACTAAGTCTAAATCTAATAATAGTGGAAATATAGACATAAAAGTCATACTAAATGCAGAAAACTGTCTGAGATAACTAAGAATAATCTGAATGTAATGTCTGAGAATCAATATTGTAAGTCTGAATAATGTCTAGCAGTCTGACAAGCCTCTACGACTAATAACTAGAGAGTCACTGGGACAAATCTCCAGCTAACTCGAACTGTCTGAAAAGAAATACTGAATCATATAAACTAATAAACTGTAAAATCTTAATGAATAAGACCCTGAACTATGAGGACTCAATAACTGTCAGATGTAGATGGAGATGCTCGAACTACTTACGCTGCTGATACTGAGCACCTCAACTTACATTATGAGATAATGTAGCACATAGGCGTATATGTGGATCAGTACTTTAAGGATGTACTAAGTATATGGGGGTGAATGCATAAGTAAAACATTATCTCATCATCATAATTTGTAAAACAATTCATGCTAAATGTAAATGACTCACATAAACTGGAATATCTGAAAACTAAAATCTGAAATCATGAATAGGAAATCATACTTTGTAAATCTAATGAGTCATAACATTTAGTTCTGACAATTGTGCTAATGTTTTGTCTGCAAATCATATTGTCTAAGTGTAAGAAGAAGCTCACTTCTATATCTGAAAATTGAAAGCTGAAATCCGTAACTATTATCTTTCTGTAAAGCATAATCTGAATAAAACTGTGAGTCTTTACACTTAGTTTTCTAAAAGCTTTTCTGTTGTTCTTTTCTGTTATCTGTAGCTTGTAGGGAAGAATACTTTACAACATATTCTGAAAGTCTTTACAGTTAGGGAAAATACTTTATCTAAAGCTTATCTGTAAGGGAGGTTCTTCTAACCGACATAAACCATGTGAGCTAACATGGAGTCTAATGTCTCATTCCCCTATGGGGAAAACCTCACGATGGGAAGAGGTGTCATACTCTTGCCAAGGAGTATAACCTGAGCTAAGTGATCACATCTATAACTATCATCCACGTAGAAATGGGGATAATCTGATAATCTATACCTATGTTGGCTACGTAGTTTTGTAGAAGATAGGGCACTTTAATCCCACACTTCCCGCTCGGTGCTAAATACTACTCCCTTTTTAAACTGTATGCTCACTCTATTGGAAATCCACTTTAAAACTAACATAAGGGTTTATTCTTAAACCAATTATGCATCTATATATTTAAATCTGTAAATAAATTTGTTCTGAATTCTGTAATTTGTAATAAATTTGTAAAGTGGATTCAAGAACTTATCTGAGGATCAAAAGATCAAAATTTTATTAAAAATCTGTAAATAATCTGATCATTGGATGCTTAAAGCATCATCTTTCTTGAAATATCAACATATAAACTTGGGCTTGATAACTCATGCATCAGGTTCATATCAAAACATCATAATAATCACGCTTGATAATGAAAACAATAATAATTCATCTCAAAATCTGGAATTTACTGCAATAGGCATGAAAATATGAAAATAAACGTGCAATTCATCTTCAAAATCTCTCAAAAACTCATAATCTTGCAAATAGCAATAATGGGTATGAACCCTAATTCAAATCTAATGGAAATTCATTCAAAATCACATGAATTTGTAATTAAAATTTGGTTTTGGGCACAAGGATAAAAGAGGATCCTTGTTCATAAACCCTACATACCTTGGTAGATGATTAGATGAAGAATCTTGAATTACTGATTCCTATTTGAGTTCTTGAAGATGAGTTCTTGCTTATCTTGTCTTGGGAATCCTCAGTTTGGAGCTTTCTTGGAGAAACAATGGAGGAATTTGATTTCTTGAAGAAGAAACTTTGGAGCTCTAGGGTTTTTCTTTGAGAGAGAAAGGATAAAATTATGCATAAAGTGCTTGGGATATGCTTAATTCTTTGTTTTAGACGGATTGGGGCTTAGGAATTGACCAAAGTGCCCATTTTAATATTTTAAACGAAACTGGAAAAAGCAATATTTTTCCGAATTGGCAGGCCACCGCGACGCGCCACTATCTTGGTGGCTCACTGGAAAATGATGAGTGGGAACTGGAAGATCTCCGTGATGCGCCACCATCGCAGTGCTCTATAGAAATGCCATTTAGGCCACTAATGCAACACGGTACAATCGCGCTGGCCTACTAAAAATTTCCAAATGGGAAATTGGACCTCTCCGCAACGCAGGGCAATCGTAGAGGTCCACTAAATTTTGACAATAGGGATTTTAACCATCTACGCGATGCAGTGAGTGCCCAGGTGGCACAATGCTTCTCTAAAATCGCCATAACTTCTCAACTGCGTATCGAATTTAGGCGAATTTGGTCTCGCTGGAAAGCTTATTCAATTATCTACACAATGGAGGGTCTAAATCTAGAGAATTCCTCATGGAATAAATGTTGTTCATTTTTTAAGATAACCCATAACATTCTAGGAGCTAAAATAAGGTAGGAAAAAGTATGGGGTATTAAAATATCTCCCCCTTGGGAACATTCGTCCTCGAATATGGATAGTTAAGCTAAAAATACTAGGAATCTGAGGCTATAAGTTGTCATGCACAACTGACATAAACTGAATGACTAAATATAAAGCATACTGAGCTTCTGAATTGATATATAAGTGCATAAGGTGACATGAAAATAACTATATAGCTGAATCTGAGACTGGAAAAAAAGAGTTGAATGAAGAAAGGCTACTACCTTCGACTGAATCTGAATTCCTGGGGAAGAGATGAGGATTCTTGGTTCGCATGCCTACTTCTGCTTCCCAAGTAGCGCCCTTAACGGACTGATTTCGTCACAGATGTTTGACCAAGGGAACTTCTTTATTCCTTAGTCTACGGATTTGATGATCAAGAATATCTACGGAAACTTCTTCATATGAAAGGCCATTCTTAATATCTGTACTTTCTAGAGGAACTATAACAGTTAAATCGTCCATGCACTTCTTTAACACGGACACATGGAAAACTGGATGAACTGAGGATAAATCTGTGGGTAGGTCAAGCTCATACGTTGTCTTCCCTACACGACTCAAAATCCAGAAGGGGCCTACATATCAGGGACTATGCTTCCCTTTTTTGCCAAATCTCTTCACCCTTTACATGGGTAAAACTTTTAAATACACAAGATCATCAACCTCAAACTTAAGATCTCTTCTTCTTACGTCTGCATAAGATTCTAACGACTCTGGACTACTTTCAATCTCTCTCGGATAAACCAAACTTTCTCCATGGCCTCAAAAACCATGTCTGGTCCAATCAAAGCGGCATTCCTACTTCAAACCAACCAATTGGAGATCTACATCTTCGCCCATAAAGAGCCTCAAACGGAGCCCTCTGAATAATAACATGGTAACTATTATCGTAGGCGAAATCAATCAACGATAAATTATTATCCTAACTACCTTTCAAATCAAGAACACATGCTCTCAACGTATCCTCTAGAGTCTGAATGGTCCTCTCTGCCTGACCATCCATCTGCGGATGAAAAGCTGAACTAAGATGAACTTAGGAACCAAGACCCTTTTGAAAGGCTCTCCAAAACTGAGAGGTAAACTGAGTACCCCTATCTGAGATGATGCACAAAGGAACTCTATGCAATCTGACTAACTCTATGATATACAGCTTGGCATAATCTTCAGCTATGTAAGATGTGTGAACTAGCAAGAAATGTGCTGACTTAGTCAATCTGTCTACAATAACCCAAATTGAATCATGCTGGCGACGCGAATGGGATAAACCAGTTACAAAATCCATGTTCACCTCTTCCCACTTCCAAGTGGGGATACCAAATTCCTGCATCATACCACCAGGTCTTTAGTGCTCTACCTTAACCTATTGATAAGTTGCACACTTGGATACAAATTCTGCTATATCTTTCTTCATACCACTCCACCAATAGACTTCCCACAAGTCGCGGTACATCTTGGTAGCACCTGGATGAATGGAATAACGCGCACCATGCGCTTCCGCCATAATCTGCTACCTCAAATCATCTACACATTGGACATACAATCTACTTTAGTATCTCAACACACCATCTCCCCCTTGGGACAAAGCTCTATCTTTTGGTTTTTAACTGACTCCTTTAGTTTGACCAAACTAGAATCCTTTTCTTGCTTCTCTTTCACTTCCGAAACTAGAGAAGATTCGGAACTACTCTGGACCTAAACATTCCTTTCAGTTGAGTCAACCAACCTCATACCCAATCTAGCTAACCGGTGAACTTCCTAAACTAACTCTCTCTTATCATTTTCCATATGAGCGACACTGCCCATGGTTAATATACTAAGGGAGTCTGCCACTACATTGGCCTTGCCCGAGTGATTCAACTCCCTCTATGACAAAGATTCAACTCCCTCTGAGTAAACACATACTGCAAGCTTTTGTGATCCGTAAACACATCAACATGCACCCCATAAAGATAGTGCCTCTAGATTTTCAAAGAAAACACAACAGCAGCTAACTCAAAATCATGAGTAGGTTAGTTCTTTTTGTGAGGCTTAAGTTATCTAGAGGCGTAGACTATAACCTTACCTCTCTGCATCAACACACAACCCAAACCAACTTTAGAGGCATCACAGTACACAATGAAACCATTTGTACCATCAAGTAATGCTAAAACTAGGGCTGAAGTGAGTCGAGTCCAACCCCTAAAAACTCTTATCGTAAGAATCTAACCATTGAAACTTAACTTTCTTCTGAGTCAACCTAGAAATAAGAGACGCAATAGACAAGAAACCCTCAACAAAATGTCTATAATATCCAGCTAAACCAAGAAACTCCTAATATCTAATGGAGAGATAGATCTAGGCCAATTTCTTACTGCTTCTGTCTTATGGCGATCAACTCTAATACCCTCACTGGAAATAATATGACCAAGGATGGCTACTGACCTTAGCCAAAATTCATATTTTCTGAATTTGGCGAACAACTGGTGATCTCTAAGAGTTTGTAACACAATTCTTAGATGGTCTGGATGATCATCCTCACTACGAGAGTAGACAAGAATATCACCGATAAAGACTATGACAAATATGTCTAGATACTGTTTGAACACTCTGTTCATCAAGTCTATGAAGGTTGTTGGGGCATTAGGAAGACCAAATGACATACTAGAAACTCGAAATGACCATAACGAGTTCTGAAAGTTGTCTTTGGAATATAACACTCCCTTACATTAAGCTGATGATAGACGGATCTAAGGTCTATCTTTGAAAAACAACTCGCAACTTGGAGTTGATCAAATAAGTCATCAATTCTAGGAAGAGAATATTTGTTTCTTACTATAACTTTATTCAGCTGACGATAGTCAATGCACATACACAAAGAACCATCTTTCTTTTGCACGAATAGGACGGGAGCGCCCTATGGAGAAATACTAGGCCTTATAAAGCCTTTGTCTAAAAGATCTTTGAGTTGCTCTTTCAACTCTTTAAGCTCAGTGGGAGCCATATGATATGGAGATATTGAGATGGGCTGAGTATCAGGAAGAAGGTCAATCCCAAATTCTATTTTCCTATCGAGGTGTACCCCTGGCAAATCTTTGGGAAAAAAATTAGGAAACTCATTGAATACACTGACTGACTGAACTGTTGGAGTCTCAGGCTTAGTGTATTTGACTCGTACAAGATGATAGATACACCCTTTGGACATCAATTTTCTGGCTTTAAGGTAAGATATGAGATAACTCTTGGGAGACACTAAATTACCTTTCCACTCAAAGACTGGCTCATCTAAAAACTGAAACTTCACCACTCGAGTGCGACAATCTATGGATAACAGGAATGGAGTCAATCTATACCAAGAATAAGATCAAAGTCAACCATATCTAACTATATTAAATCTATTAATATGATTTTATGAAGGACAGTGATAGGACACTTTCTATAGATCTATTTGACAACAACTGACTCACCTACTGGGGTCGAAACCAAGAAGGGCTCAGGTATATTTTTAGGACTTATTCCAAAATTCACAGAAACTAGTAGGGTCACATAAGAGAAACTCGGCCCAGGGTCTAACAACACATAAACATCAAGATGAAAGACATGAAGCATACCAGTAACAACATCTGGTGAAACCTCCTACTCTTAATGGGATGGTAAAGCATAAAACCAATTCTAGCACTGACCACCATTGGTACTAGGTGATGCAACCTGGGGAGGGACTGACGACCTAAAAGAGTTGGTGCACTATTAGCTTGAGTCTGGGGACGAGCATCTCTGTTTCCCTGCTTAGTATACGAACACTCTTTAATTCCATGACCCAACTTACCACAACCATTACAACCTTTCTGACCAACTAAACACTCACTAGGATGATTCTTACCAGACTTAGCACATGGAGGATAACTGGATCTTCCACTCATACTATTTTGTGATCTGGATATAGAAGACTTACCCCACTGCTCCTGCCTAGCTCTGGGAGTAGGAGCACTAGATGAATACAATCCTGGCATAGATGAACAGTTCTGAAACTTTGAACAATTTTCCCATTGAGACCTAGCTTGGCCATACTCAAACTGCCCTATTCTAGCCTTCTTATTTCCCCTCTCTTCCCTTCAACTTCACAGCTTTGATCTGTTGGGTGTGAATCATCAATCTAGCATGATCCATGTCTCCAATAACCATGGCAGTCCTACACTTCTTGACTACCAAGCTAGACACTCCAGTAACAAACTTACTCATACTTGCCCTAGGATCAACCATCGTATCAAGGGCACACTTAGAAACCTAATTGAACTTAAGGCAGTACTCCTTCACTATTATTGAGCCCTGCCTCAGGTTCACAAACTCTTCTATATTAGCTTCCCTCATCTCCCATGGGAAAAACATGTCTAGAAAAGCATACTGAAATACCCGCTAACTCATAGGAGTTGCATTCTCACCTCTACCATTCGTTCACATAACTACCCAATCATACGACACATCCTTCAACCTATAGGATGCTAACTCTACACTCTCCTCATAAAAAACATGCATAATCTGGGTGATCTTTGTCACCTCATCTAAATAAAGTTATGGGTCCTCAGCTGCCTTCGACCTAAAGAACTCTGGCAGGTTCATTCTCATGGTCTCTGATTCTGGCTATGGCTAAATCACCATTCTACTAAAGTGGGACTACAGCCTGATGGTTTCCCTGAACATTGGCAGTAACTGCATAGGCCAACGCCTGAAAGGCAGCTCGAAACTCAGAATGGGATATATTCTCATTTAGAGGATCGGCGAGCTAGGGTGGCTGGTTATCATTTCTGCGGGCGTTAGCTTGATGAGGAGGCATATTCAACTGTCACATAAGACACGAGTTAAAAGCAGATAGAGATACTATAAGCACGATAGATCATGAAAGAAAGATGATTTCCTAAAAAGATCCCGTAGCCTCTTGCTCATAACGTGGGTGCTTTACACCCATGACCAAGACTCAATGTAACATAGACTTTTTGACTCCCTAGGACTCTTATAAACCTTAGGATCAGATACCAAGTTTGTAATGCCCCAAAATTTGATCCCGAGATGTCACACGGTGCTCAAGACTACGAGTAACCTTAAGCTAACCCTGTCTGCCTTCTACTAAGTCTAAATCTAATAATAATGGAAATATAGACAAAGTCATACTAAATGTGGAAAACTGTCTAAGATAGCTGAGAATAATCTGAATGTAATATCTGAGAATCAATACTGGAAGTCTGAATAATGTCTAGCAGTCTGATAAGCCTCTACTACTAATAACTAGAGAGTCACTGGGACAAACCCCCAGCTAACTCGAATTGTTGGAAAATAAATACTGAATCATATAAACTAATAAACTGCAATATCTGAATGAATAAGTCTCCGAACTATGAGGACTCACTAACTGTCGGATGTAGATGAAGATGCTCGAACTACTCACGCTGCTAATACTGAGCACCTGAACCTACATTATGAGACAATGTAGCATATAGAAGTATATGTGGATTAGTACTTTGAGGATGTACTGAGTATATGGGGGTGAATGCATAAGTAAAACATCATCTCATCATCATAATTTGTAAAACAATGCATGCTAAATGTAAATGACTTACATAAGCTGGAATATCTAAAAACTAAAATCTAAAATCATGAATAGCAAATCATACTTTGTAAATCTAGTGAGTCATAACATTTAGTTCAGATAGTTGTGCTAATGTTCTGTCTATAAATCATACTGTCTAAGTGTAAAAAGAAGCTTACTTCTATATTTGAAATCTAAAAGCTAAAATCTACACTATTATCATTCTATAAAGCATAATCTAAATAAAACTGTGAGCCTTTACACTTAGTTTCCCAAAAGCTTTTTTATTGTTCCTTTTTGTTATCTGTAGCCTGTAGGGAAAAATACTTTAAAATCATTCTGAAAGTATTTACTGTTAGGGAAAATACTTTATCTGAAGGTTATCTGTAAGGGAGGTTTTTCTAACCGACATAAATCATATGAGCTAACATGGAGTCCAACATCTCATTCCCCTATGGGGAAAGCCTCATGATGGGGAGAGGTGTCATACTCTTGCCAAGGAGTATAACCTGAGCTAAGTGATCACATCTGTAACTGTCATCCACGTAGAAGTGGGAATAATCTGATAATCTGTACCTATATTGGCTACGTAATTCTGTGGAAGATAAGGCATGCTAATCCCACACTTTTCGCTCAATGCTAACTACTACTCCCTTTTTAAACTGTATGCTCACTCGGTTGGAAATTCACTTTAAAAATAGCATAAATGTTTATTCTGAAACTAATTATGCATCTATCTGATTAAATCTGTAAATAAAGTTATTTTGAATTCTGTAATCTAAAATAAATCTGTAGAGTGGATTCCAAAACTTATCGGAGGATCAAAAGATCAAAACATTATTGAAAATCTATAAATAATCTGATCATAGGATGCTTAAAGCATCATCTTACTTGAAATATCAACATATAAACTTGGGCTTGATAACCCATGCATCAAGTTCATGTCAAAACATCATAATAATCATGCTTGATAATGAAAACAATAATAATTCATCTCAAAATCTGGAATTTACTGTAATAGGCATGAAAATATGTAAATAAACATGCAATTCATCTTCAAAATCTATCAAAAACTCATAATCTTGCAAATAGAAATAATGGGTATGAACCCTAATTCAAATCTCATGGAAATTCATTCAAAATCAGATGAATTTGTGATTAAAACTTGGTTTTGGGCACAAGGATGTAAGAGGATCCTTGTTCATAAACCCCATACCTTGGTAGATGATTAAATGAAAAATCTTGAATTACTGATTCATATTTGAGTTGTTGAAGATGAGTTCTTGATTATCTGGTCCTGAAAATCCTCAATTTGGAGCTTTCTTGGAGAAACAATAGAGGAATTTGATTTCTTGTAGAAGAAACGTTGGAGCTCTAGGGTTTTTCTTTGAGAGAGAAAGGATAAAATTATGCATAAAGTGCTTGGGATATGCTTAATTCTTTGTTTTAGACGGATTGGGGCTTGGGAATTGACCAAAGTGCCCTTTTTAATATTTTAAACGAAACTAGAAAAAATAATATTTTTTCAAATCGGCAGTCCACCGCAATGCGAAACTATCACGGTGGCTCACTGGAAATGACGAGTGGGAACTGGAAGATCTCTACAATGCACCACCATCGCAGTGCTCTATAGAAATGCCATTTAGGCCACCAACGCGATGCAGTACAATCGCATTGGCCTACTGGAAATTGCCAAATGGGAAATTGGACCTCGTCGCAGAGGTCCACTGGAATTTGACAATTGGGATTTTAACCATCTACGCGACGTGGTGAGTGCGCAGGTGGCACACTGCTTCACTAAAATCGCCATAACTTCTTAACCGCGTATCGTATTTAGGCGAATTTGGTATCGCTGAAAAGCTTATTCAATTATCTTCACAATTGAAGGTCTAAATCTGGAGAATTCCACATGGAATAAATGTTGTTTATTTTTTAAGCTAACCCATAACATTCTCGGAGCAAAATTAACCTAGGAAAAAGTATGAGGCATTACATATAGGATGAGTAGTTCAATTACAAATCAGTACTAACTCAAGAACAATTTCAATTTAAGCTTACATAAATAGCTACGAACTTGAACAATGGAGCTTTTGCTTCTATAACTCTTCCTCTCTTAAATTTGTAAAAACCTCATTTGATGAAGAAGTGTCTCTTTCCTTTCATAGATGAGTGATGATTAGAGCTGAAATATCATTGGACCAATTGTCCTAATTAGTACAAAATAGCACCTGCAAGTTTGTTACACAAGAGGACAAAACTGTGTAGACAACACGTTCCAGTTATACTGTTCCTTGTACATCCAGGGACCTAGTCCCTTGTAGTTTAATTGTTCATCATCAAAACTACATATAGTAATTTCCCCCCTTTTTGATGATAACAAACTAGCCATACAGTTTTGAGAATTAATGCATATTCATCACATTTAATCAGTGTGATTACCACCAAAAGATGAATGTTCCACCTATCTTCATGCTTCCTCTATCACCATCATGCAACATAGGGACATGGTCCCTTGTTGTCAATTGCTTATCAGGATTCAATTAATTTCTTTACGCTTCATAACTCATTTAGTGTATTTGCATATTTCCCCCTGTCATTATACCTGCATACCTTCACTGTAGCTCATCACATCATTCTACATACCTTTACTATAGCTCATCACATCATTTCTTCCCCCTGTCAACATGTATACTTATCTGCAACCTTACCTTTGTTTATTAACACTTCTCTGTTTTCCGGTCATGAGATCCCTTTCGTCTCATGAGATCAGTGAGTATTCCCCCTTTTGGCATCATTGAAAAGTGAGAACAGTAAACCAAGGGTAATAGTAAGCACAAGTTAGTTAACTCATGGCCAAGCAACTGGGGCAACACTAATCATAAAGAACACTTTTAAGGTAAAACCGGATAAAGAGCATAAAAGCAAGAACACATTTATGTCCAACAAATTATGTATCATTTTAGTGCAAGAATTACATTTCAAGTTCCATAGAAAACGCCACATAAGTTAGAGGGAAAAGGTGGAGGATTATGGGAGAAGGTTTGGAGACATGAGGTCATCTTAGGATAGTGTAACAATTCAAGTTCAGGAGTTCATCACTTTTTTGATTTTGCACCAACACTTACAAAATATCTGCGTTTTCTATCATTTGTCTTTTGTTTTTCTTATTTTACAAGCCCTTTTAGGTTTATCATCAGGATTTTCTTTTTCTTGGGACCGGGTCCCTCAGAATTTGGTGCCTTTTAATAGGATGTTCAGAATTTACTACAAGCGCTTTATTTTCAGGTTGTTATTTTGTTCCTTGGACCATCCAAACTTCCTTTCACACTGTCGAAGGAGTAATATATTTTTGGGGCAAATCTTCAATGGAAAAGTGAAGAAAAGGATGTCTTTCGATAATTTGGATAGTTTAGTTGAGCAAGGTTCATGGGGTTAATGCAAAGATGAAATTGATTTTAGTTTTGCCTTAGAAAAGTTTTCTAACATGGAGAGAGAAAATATGGCCTTTCCTAGACGAACAAGAAGAAAAACATGCACAAAGTTTTCTAGCATTTGTCTTTTGTTTTTCTTATTTTACAAGCCCTGTTAGATTTATCATCAGGATTTTCTTTTTCTTGGGACCTTGTTCCTTGGACCATCCAAACTTCCTTTCACACTGTCAAAGGAGTAATATATTTTTGGGGCAAATCTTCAATGGAAAAGTGAAGAAAAGGATTTGTCTTTAGATAATTTGGATAGTTTAGTTGAGCAAGGTCCATGGGGTTAATGAAAAGATGAAATTGATTTCAGTTTTTCCTTAGAAAAGTTTTCTAACATGGAGAGAGAAAATGTGGCCTTTTCTAGACGAACAAGAAGAAAAACATGCACATTCATGATACTAACCTTAGATATGGCACCAAGTCCCTCTCTTTCTTTGAGTGATTTCTCACATTTGTGCATACTTCATCTATTTTCTTTCAAAGTTGTTTCCATAGGTGTATACCTGCAAAGGTATGATACTAAGTTAAACTAACAACTACACAATTTACCAAGGATACCTGTTCTCTTGATCATAGCCAATTTTATGGAGAATTACTAATTCACATGGTAGGTTAGGTCATTTTGATCAAGCCTAACCTCAGCCTGTTCTTCATAAATTGTTCCTTGTGAAGTGCCTTAGTAAAGATATATGCTATCTGATCCTCAATCTTGCAAAAGTTCATTTAGACTGCCTCTTTCTCAACATTGTCTCTTAGGAAGTGATGCCTCACATCAATTTGCATAGTCCTTTTATGCTGCACTGGATTTTAGTCCATGTTTAGAGCATTTGTGTTATCATACATTAGAGGTGTAGTATTTAAGACATTAACAAAGTCTTTCAATTATTGCTTGATCCATAGTAGTTGTGCACAACAAGAAGCTGCAGCAACATATTCAGCCCCAACAGTAGATAGATCAACTGAATTTGCTTCTTCGAACCCCGGGAGATTAAGGATGAGCCAAGAAAATATGCCATTCCTGAAGTGCTTTTCTATTTACTAAATATCCATCATAGTCAGCATCAGCATAGCCCACTAAGTCAAAACTGTCTTCTGATGGATAGTATAGGACCAGGTCTCCTATCCCCTTCAGATACCTAAGAATTCTTTTTGCAGCTTCCAAATGGGACTCCTTTAGGCATGCTTGAAATCTAGCACACATTCCTACACTAAAAACAATGTCAGTCCTACTTACATTGAGATATAGCAAGGATCCAATAATCTTATACATTGTCTCATTCACTGAAAGACTTAACTCATCATTGTCCATTTTTGAGTTGGTTCCAATTAGGGTATCAATTGGCTTGGCATCTCCTATGTTATACTTCTTTAGTGTCTCCTTGATGTAATTCTCCTTATAAATCATTGTCCCTTGAGAATTTTGCTTAATCAGTAGACCTAGAAAGAAGCTCAATTCACCCATCATACTCATTTCAAATTCACTTCCCATCAGTTTAGCAATTTCTTCACATAAGGATTCAGAAGTAGCTCCAAAGATTATGTCATCAACATATATCTGAGCAATCAATAGAATACTACCTCTGGTCTTTAAGAATAGAGTGTTATCTATTTTCCCTCCTTTGAAGCCATTTTCCATGAGAAACTTTGAGAGTCTCTCATACCAGGATCTTGGTGCTTACTTCAAACCATAAAGAGATTTGTCCAATTTAAGTACATGATAAGGAAAATCTGCATCTTCAAAACCTGGAGGTTGTTTGACATATACTTTTTCTTTCATATTTTTATTCAGCAAGGTACTCTTGACATCTATTTGAAACAGTTTGAATCCCATGTATGCAACAAATGCAACAAGAATTTTGATTGCCTCTATTCTTGCTATAGGGGCAAAGGTCTCATCATAGTCAATCCCTTCTTCAAAGTTATAACCTTGAACAACCAACCTTGTCTTGTTTCTGTTGATAGTTCCATTTTTATCTTGCTTATTCACGTACACCCATTTGGTCCCAATGATTGTTCTATTAACAGTCCTAGGGACCAAATGCCAGACTTTGCTTCTTTCAGATTGAAGAAGCTCTTCTTGCCTTGCATTAATCCAATTAGCATCTTTCAGGGCCTCTTTTACATTCTTGGGCTTAATTTAAGATAAAAAGGCTGAAAATGCCATAGCATTCCTGGCTTGAGCTCTTTTTTGAACTCCAATTTCCAGGGGTGTATTCAGGTTCTCAAGAGCATGAAAGGATTTGTACCTCCAATTTTGCCTTCTGAGGTTGATACTACTGGGACCAGGTCCATATGAATTCTGACAGGTTTCCTCTAGTTGTTCTTCTAGTGGAGCTAAAATTTATGGTTGAGATCCTAGATCATCAGCACTGTCATCACTTTCATCTGTACCATTAATCACTTGATCATCATCTTTCGTAATAACGTCCTTTTGAAAAGGAAAGAGTTCTTCATCTTCTGAACTTTCACCATCTCCAGTGTTTATATGACTTCCTGACCCATTAAAGATTACATGAATACTTTCTTCAACAAACAAAGTTCTTTTACTGAACACTTTGTAATATTTGCTAGTTGAGGAGTAGCCGACAAATACAGCTTCATCACTTTTGGAATCAAATTTTTCCAATTCTCTCTTCCCATTGTTTAGTACAAAACATTTGCATCCAAAAGGTTTGAAATACTCTATCCTAGGCTATCTATTGAATACCAACTCATATGGAGTTTTATTCGTAAGTGATCTAATCAAACACCTATTAGTCATATAACAAGCAGTATTCACTACTTCAACCCATAAACTCTTCAAAAGACCACTATCAATTAGCATAGTCCTAGCAATCTTTATAAGAGTACTGGTTTTACTTTCAACAACTCCATTTTGTTGTGGAGTTCTAGGAGCAAAATAGTGATGACTTATTCCATGATCAGAATTTTCAAATTCAGTCCCATGATCAGACCTAATTTCAGCAATTTTACAATTTAGCCTCACTTGAATTTTCTTGGCAAAAGACACAAGAACCCCATATGTTTTATCTTTTGTTCTTATAAATATTGTCCGGGTGAACCTGGAACAGTCATCTACAATAACCAGCACATATTTTTCCCTCCTTTACTTTCAACTTGGATAGTTCCGCATAAATCCATGTGAAGTATTTCAAGAATTCTGGAAGTACTTACTTGCTTCTTCAATTTGAAGGAGGATCTGGTTTGTTTACCTTTAACACAAGCATCACAAACTTTATTATCTGGAAATTTCAGCTTTGGCGGGCCACGGACCAGGTTCCTTGAAATCAGCTTGTTTAACAAGGAGGAACTCACATGCCTTAATCTTCTATGCTACAAATTAGCATCTTCACCTTTGTGCACTTAAACAAGTTAATTCCCCATCGACCACAGACTCTAGATCAGCTGCATACATGTTCTTGATCCTTTTGTTTTTGAGAATAATCTTTCTAGATTTTATGCTTGATATGGTGCATCCATCAGATGAGAATTTTACATTTACTTTGTCACATATTTGAGATACACTTAGAAGACTATACTTTAGACTATTCACATAATACACATCTTCTATTGCATGATGAGGTGATTTCCTAATTTTTCCAACACCTTGGATGTAACCCTTTTTGTCATTTCCAAAAGACACACCTTTTCCTTGAAGTTCCTTGAGAGAGAAAAAACAATCAACCCTCCCAGTCATTTATCTAAAACAACCACTATCCATAAACCAATTTTAGGTGTCATCCACATTTTCTACCACATTTTATTCTCTATCCACAGTAGTGGCCATTAAAGAGATACAGGGTCCTGATATTATTTTTTTCTCATCATGTTTTAGCATTAAAACATCTCCATCCTCCTTGTCTTAGATTTATTTGTGGAGTCTTCCCATGCAGCCAACATCTTTTTTATTATACAGCAAGTTGCCATTTTTTTTCAAGATTTTGATCATTCTTTTTGCTAAGCTGACCACCCCTTTATATAGCTCTAACAATCCTCATTGCCAGAAGTGCAACGTCAGTGTCTTCCTCACCTGGGTCAGACTCTAGAGTCTGAAAAGTCAGGAATCTCTCCTTTTTTGCTTTCTTTTCACCCCCAGTTCAGTTAAAGCAGCCATGATGACCAGAACACTGTAGGTGTAAACCCTTTAGAGTGATCCTTCTCTAATACTAACTGTTGGAACCTTTGGGGGTTGCTCCACACAATAAGAGACCAGGTTCCTCAAAGTCAATCACAAGCGATAGAACAGTAAAGAAACTATGAGGTGGTAAAAAACAAATGCAATGCAGGAAGGTAAAAACATAAGAATTTTACGTGGAAACCTAGGAAGGAAAAAACCATTGCTTGCCCTCACAAGAACCTCAAGAAATTCACTATAATCAACCTCCTTATTACAGCCTAGATTTCATCCTACCACTAGGCTCCTTTCGCTTGTAATAACTCTACTACAAGCTCATCTTGGTAACTCTACCAAGGATACTCTACGCTGGTTAACTCTAATCAGCCTCACACTTAGGCAACTTTACCTAAGCACTCTCTACTCAAAGAGAAAAACACTACTATTATAGTATGAGTAGTTCAGTTACAAATCAGTACTAACTCAAGAACAATTTCAATTTAAGCTCACATAAATAGCTAAGAACTTGAGCAGTGGAGTTTTTGCTTCTATCTCTTTCCTCTCTTGAATTTGCAAAAATCTCATTTGTTGAAGAAGTGTCTCTTTCTTTTTATAGATGAGCATTGAATAGGGTTGAAATATCATTGGACCAGTTGTCCTAATCAATATAAAATAGCACTTGCAAGTTTGTTACACAAGAGGATAAAACTGTGCAAACAACGCGTGCCAAATGTACTGTTCCTTACACATCCAGGGACCTGGTCCCTTGTAGTTTAGCTGTTCATCATCAAAACTACATATAGCAGATACAGCCTTGTCATTAAACATAATTTCAGATGTTTTGTCAAATCTAAATACTCAACTTATAGGGTTCCACTACCTTGTCATTCTATTCTTCTCCCATTAAGCATTAAGTAACCCATATTTCTCTACCTTCTCCTGTTGGGCATTATCCTCCTCTTGAAGTATCTTTTTCATTAATTCCAGGTGGAGTACTCTACATTCTTTTTCATCATGTCTCTTCAATTTACACTCCTTACAGTACTTTGGAACCATGCCATACTAAATCTTAATCTTCTCAATTCTAGATTCATTTGGGATGGGGTTAATAATTCCCATCTCAACAAACTTTGAAAACTCAGATAAGAGATCCACTTGCACCTTTACCAGCACACAAATAGGTTTAGTTTTATTAATAGTGGTTGAATCCAAATAAGAGGCTTGCCAACTGCTTTGGCAATTGAGAACAATGCTTCCTTGACAAAAACGTGGGTTCAAGATCAGAGAGGGAGATCTAAGCTAAGGCCTGAGTAGTTTCTTCATCCACTTTAAATTTGCCATAATAGATTAAGGGTCTTATGTGATAGGAGTAACCTTCTTTATCCAAAAAAATAGTAAACATTTTTGGATAGCATGTTAATAAAATCATCTTTTCTCTAAATCCAATGAGAATATGATTGTGTCAAAGTAGTCCAACGGTACATCACCCTTAACATTACATTGCTTTGGGATTTTGGATCGAAGTTCATCAATTTCAGGCCAACCATAAGAAAATTTCTCAACAACCGTAAATTACAAGTTTTCTATGGTATTCACTCTGTTTACTTCTTTTCAATCCACTAGATATGGGGAACTCCAACTTTGTATACTATTTATTTCATAGGGATCACCTCCACTGCAGTCGTAGTAATTTCATCATTGACAAGAGCTTCTAATAAGTTGAAATAATTACTAGTCTTCAAAGATTCAATACTCTTGTCCTCCATGGTAGGCATATTCGTCGGCAAATTATCTAGGTCCTTATCCAATGTTGAATTAGGGTTAGGTTTCAGTGACTTAGATGGGGAACGAGGGGGATAATCAGTGTTAGAGAGTGGGGGTGGATTGTCAGCCTTGGATGGCTAACCAGTGGTTCGTACAGGCCATCGGCGACAATGAATGGGGTTATCAGTGGGTAATGGCTAGTAGGTGAGAGAAGAGAGCATTTTTAAGATATTTAGAAACTTTTTTCCCTAACCCATAACATGTATTACTTATTTATTAACTACCCAACCTAATAAAGTTAAGTAATAACTTACCTTAAAATGTAAAAATTCAAGCCTAAAGCCTTTCCTATATCGACTGGTCTCGAAATCAACTAAAACATTCAAATATCATAGCCGCACATTAAAAGAAAGCTAATGATACCCATATCAGTTATACTTAAGAATGGTGAAAAACGAGTTAAAAAATGAAAGGGATAAAATCTGAAATTTTATTGTAGAAAAGTGCCCCAAGGTTATAGGAGTCTGCAATCGAAAATCCATGAGAAAACGCATCAAAAATGCGGTTTGACTAAAAACAACTCTTTTTAAGCTTTACTGGCAAACACCCCCCTAGAAACTCATTTTGAAATCAAGATTAAAAGGTGTTTTTGAAGAAATGACCAATAGGAATCAATGTAAACAAGATTTTGAAGCTTACTTAAGCTCAAATTGTGAAGAAAACCTTAAAAATTGTCCCAATCCAAAGCTTCAAGTCTTGAAAATAGATGAACAGAAAAAAAATTGGGTATATATACTAGGGATGGCTGCTTTAGCGGCTAAATGACTACTAAAGCAACCTAACCTTCGTGGCTATACTTCGCTAAAACGGTCACCTACGCTAAAGCAGTTAGGTGTCTGTTTTAGCGACTGAGGCGAAAGTCAACTGATCGCTAAAGCGGTGTTATGCCAGTAAAGAGGCTATCACTAAAGAGGTCTTTGGCCTCTAAAGCAGTTGCACCAAGTTCAGCTGCATCAGCAACTTTGTGAAGTTGCAAGTTGTCGATCGACCCCACGGAATTCTTTTGAAATCTCATGAACACAAACTAAGTAACTTAGCTATTTTCGATATTTCAAACTCAATGGCAACTTCAGATTTTTTTAAATGGATAATTTTCAACAAATTAGTCCTCGAGACCCCTTCAAGGCAATTCTCACTAATTTTCAAATAGAGGGTCTAAATGCAAAAATAAAGATTTCAAAACCGAGCCAATCCGCTGCTAACCCAAATTCGACATTCTGGATCAAATAAAATTGTCTATCATTGACATTCAAAATAAAATATGTTGATGGAAGTCAAACTAATGACTTTTTAAAGCCTCCAAGAGACTCAAACTCTCCAAAATCGTTTTCAAAAGTATTGAGAACTGTGTCGATCATCCTCACACTCCAAAATCAACATGCAACAACTACAGAGGAGGGGAAATATGTCAAGTCACATAGAAAGAAAATTTTTACATATCATACAGGAAACAAGGGCTCCAAAAGCTAATTCATTGTAAACAATCTCTTTTTAAAAATCTGATGATTCAATTGAGTCTGGAACATTGCATTTAATCCATTATTATTATTAATTTGTTTTCATTGGTTCCCAAACATTCTCGAAGGTCCATTCGAAGAGTTTTTGACTTGTGTTTTGTTGGTTCCAACTATTGTTGGTGCAAGTCCTCCTTTGTTCGCATTCATGACCCATCTTTCACATTTTCAAAGAATAAATATTTCCTTTATCATGATCGCATTGGTGGGCACCACGATCGCAAAGCCATTATTGGTGGGCCAAATCAATTTTTTCATTCCATTTGTAGCCTAGGGCTTGCATTCACAAGGTCTTGATTTGGGTCAAGTCGTGATCGCGGTACCTAACCCACAATCGTGATAGCTGACACATGATCGCAATTAAGAGTGTACATGAGCAAATATTTTTTTCCGTTTTGATGCAAAATATAATTTCTTCTTTTTTAGACCTTGAGAGCTCAAAATTATGCAATTTCAAATATGTTTTCGAGAATTCTTACATGGGTATGTTTCCAAACTTTGAAGTCATTATTTCACATTATTTTCCTTAAATCTACCTTCAAATCTTTTTTAAACTTGATTATGAGGGTTTTACCCTGTAAAGTATAAAATGAATTTTTCTTTGATTTAAAGCTCGAAGTCTACTCATTTTTTCTTGGATGTCTAGATTCAGAAACCTAAAAGTGTGGTGAACATGATACTTAAATAGAATCTCAATTTTACCCTTACATTTTTGAAATTAGTTTTCAAAGTGATTTTAGACCCGAAATCAAAATATATTGATATGGACATCGATGAAATTCTTTTGTAGATGTCATATTTTGTTAGATTGAATGTGTTTAGAGATGATTTGAGGGAGTAGAGCTTTCGATTGATGCTTCGTACTGTGTTTTGGGCTTGCAAATCTTCTTTAAGACAAGTTGGGATGTATTTTGACTTTTTCTAAATTGTTGTATGCTTGTTTGCTTGTGTATTATGAATCTCTTGGGTTTTGGGGGCCCTACTTGGGTGAAACGACGAGCATCTCTGCAGGTACCAGAGTCTTTTGATGGATTATAGTTACATAATTGCTTATCTTAGTTAGTCTTGCTATTTGAGAATATGCTTAGAGTAAATTATAGATATATGGCTCACTGACTTTGAATAAATTGATAGTGGATAGATATTTAGAGCTTGAATCATGTTTAGTAGACTTTGTTGTGATATCGGGGCTTAGGGATCTTTTAGGAGTTTATTATGTTATTATTGTTATTTGATGAAATGATTGAGGTTTAGAAAATATTTAGAGTATAAATAGACTTGTAATAATTAATGTGATTATTGGGGTTTAGTTTCTTTTATTAGAGCATATTATTAACCAGCATAGTTCTTCTTTTAGTTATTTAGTCTAGTGACTTCATCTTAGGAAAATATGACATTTATCATATGGATTAAGCTAGGATCGGGTAAGTTTCGTCATATAATGTTTTTTAGATTGTTTACTATTTTTTTGTTACCCGAGTGGGGGTTTATGTGAATATTATTATTGACTTGGGAGACTATTATTGTTGTGATGCTCGCGTGAGTCATGAATTGATATTTTTGATATTATTTGTGCATTAATTTCCTCATTATTATCATGATGCCCGAGTTGGGATTTGACTTGATATTACAGGCCTTATGTGAGCATTATATTGCCTATCATTATCATGATTTTCGAGAGAGAGGCTTGAATTGAGTATTATCTTCATATTGACTGGTTGTTAGCATTACATCCTCATTTCAACCATACATATTCATAAGATTTGGTACCACTAAGAAACACTGATTTTGATAGAAAATGAAACATTTTATCAAACTCTTGATCGTGAATTGTGTCAGTAAGGAGATTGAGATATAATTTGAGAGAGTATATGAGTGCGAACCTCCCATGGATCCTATCTTAAAGCACTGAGGCTCAAAAGGTGTATACAAAAAATCAAGTGATGACTTACATCATCATCCTACCATCATTACATTGCATTGCATCACTATTTTTTTCTTATGTCTTTTGACGTCGTGTACTTAGTTTTCTTATATTTTTTAGTGTAATTATTCTTATTCAGATATTATATTATAGAAATTTTTAGGAGATACGGTGCGATTGAACCTCAATTGTGATATTGGGTATTTTCCATTCATTTCACTACATTACATCATATCATACTACTTTTTGATTCATTTGAGAGTTGAGATATTTATGAGATGTGGGGTATGGCTACGGCTTGATTAGTGAGATATGTAGTGACGTAATTATTGGTGGCATAATATACACATAATTATACATTCTCACTATTTTATCTCAGATTATTGGTTGAATATGCTTGATTGAGCCTGATATACTGTATTAATTAATCTTCCTCATAAATAACGTACTTGCTGATCATAAAACGGCTAGTGTCGACTCATTTGAATTATTTTGTCTACCCTGCATATTGATACTCCTATGATTGTTGTGTTGGGACACCTTTTTATGATGAAATAGTGTATTTATCGATTGTAGATTGAAGGGAACCTTGGATAGTTGGGATTGTGGTCCTCGCCATCACTTTGAATTATGATCGATTATCGACTATGCTTGTTGAGTACATGTGTTTCATCCTCACTCTTATTTTTCTTTCCTTTTTCTTTTCTTCCGCACCCCATGCAGGTAGTGGTTCGAGTAGCAAATAGTAGATTGGGTCCCCTTACAATTGATGTTGCGGAGATCGAGGTAGCGACTAACGTTTCCCCATACTTAGCCAAATCTCTCTTAATTTATCTAATATTTTATCCACATTTAACATACTTTAGAGTATTGATATCATTCTGTATTAGAGACTTATACTAGTGACAAACAGATGTGAGATGTTTCGTTGAATTACTATTTCATTTTTAATTATTTTGGAATTATTCTATTCTTCCTCCTTCGCTTCTGAATTACTTTGATTGTTGAGTTTGAATTGGGATAGACTTGTATCGGAGGGTGTGACTGGTCCCATCACATACTCTATTTTGGATCATGATAATATGTCTAGCAAATCACGGGTAATTCCTATCTAGATTATAATACAACAGAAATACCACCAGTTTTATGAATTTGTAATATTCATCTTGAAGATTCACGAATATTTTATGATGACAAGCAGAAAGTGGAGGCTTATATTTTCAAGAAGGTGATGTTGAACTTGAAATCCCCTAAACTGAAGGCCCAAATTCCATCTGTAATCAAGAAAATCTAAACATAATTATACTAGACTTGCATGTTTCTGAATGGATAGCAAGAACCAACTAGTGTCCAAACTACTCTGTCCAAACGAGTAGAAAAAGGATCATGAATCATCTGAAATCAACAAAACATGGGCCTTGTCAAGAATCAATCACTCAAATAAACTACTACATTTATGCATCCTCCGATGCATGATATGAACTATAAAATGCACCTTCGCAATGATACGGAGAAAAACCTATTGAATTTCTTTCGTTCTCATAAAAAATAACAGATTGGGCAGGTACCAAAGGACAGCGCACTATAGCTCTTATATAACTGTGCTAAACTTCTTACTCCTACTACACCAGATAAGAAATAATGTCAACAAATATCAAGGTGGCTGACCAAACTATCAACAGCAAACATTACGATGCATCCACATACAGCTTTTGCACAGTACATAATGATGTAAGGCGGCAAAACATTCTGTACACAAATCCAAGAACAAAGGGGATGTAGTGCAATAGTTATCAGTTCATCCAAACCCTATAGCTTTGGCTCCAGAACCTATGTGCGTTAATAAAAATTAACCAAACTAGTAGAAATAGTAGACTTTGAATACAGTAAATCATATGGTTCACGGCAGAATTCTGAACTCAAACCCATAATGTTCAAATCCTGGATCCACCTTTATCACGGAAATGGCAAAACAGTAAATTATTATCGAAAACCTAGTTCCAACATCCACACAGGCATGCAAGAACTTATGAATCGAAACTTTCATATGCTAATACTTCTTGCTCTCATACAGGCAGTGGGGCTTGGGGACTTCTTGCTCTCATACAGGCAGGCAGTGGGGCTTGGGGACTTTAAAGTTGAGACAACCCTTTCTAAAAAATGGGCAAGAGTGTCACAGGGGTGTTTTTAAAGGATTATGCAACAAAAGCAAGACCTAGGTAACAAATCATTAAACAAAAATAAGAGAAGAAAAAGGTTAGCGTTCAAACTGCCAAAATTGCAATACTCCGAAAGTGTGAAACGCTTTTAAGTGATTAGCCTATGAGGTTCTGAAAAAGGGAGTGAGAATTTGAGAAATCTGAATCTGTATAAAGGTGCTTGGAATACTAGATTGGCCAGTGGCAACTAGAGATTATATATGAGTGCATACTTTGTCCAAATTTGAGCGTCTGCATTGATGAATCTTTTTAAATGCTATGGTTGGTTGTCTTTCTACTTTTTTCTGGATGGTAGGGTTTGAAGGAAGTTGGGTTTGTGGGTTTGTTTCTTCCTGGTTGAAGACAAAATTTGACATGGAAAGTGCATATTTGGTGTGCAACTGTTGTTTGATAACCAATAGGTCAAGAAAAAAGTTCAGATTCTATAAATACTCCTATTAACTATCAAGAATAAACAATTAGAGCATTTTGTTGACTCGTGAAATAGCCAACAGAAATGACCCTCTTATGAAGTGCAGTGGGAAAAAGTTCATTTAGATAAATGAAACAGTCATGGAACTCGATTAGCTCCATTAGTTTCCTCCACTGGCAATAAAACATTCTGCTGTACCGAATCATCTATTATCCATACTGCCTACTCAAAAAGCAGCAGTATCAATTAGATTGAAGGTGGCAAAAAAAAATGCCACGTCGTAAATGACGGTTCAGTAACTAAGCTCAGCCTACGAAATTTTTGAATTACGAAACATCTACATTACATCAGATCTTTGGGATGGAATCTGCTTACGAACTGCTTCAGTAGAGCTTTTCTTCATTGATTATCTTCTTCTCTTCTCAGTTTTGAAGTTTGACCTTCCTCTTTATCTTTTAGCATCGATCCGAAAAAACTGTGTTGCCGCTCTACATAAAGGGACTCTGCTACCTTCACAGGCTCTGGAATAGGAGAAAAGATGGGTTCAAAATTGTGGGGAGCGAGTGGAGTGGGAATAGTAGTCTCAGCTGGAGTAATGGGTTGTCTAGTGGTAGCCTTTTTATCCTTCTTAGCAGGCCTTGCAAATAGGTAAGCTGCAAAAGTAGAAATGTTTGTCAATTTATTAGGAAGTCACAGAATCTGAGCCGCCATTGGTGTTAGCCTCCTATAATAACCTGATATGATTTAATAATAATAAACTAATAAGAAGAGATCAAAGTAAAGAATCAAAAGATGAGCAAATAAATTGGGACCTCGGAACTATATTTGGAAGAACTCACTGGAAGATCCCGATAAGGGGCAATCAAAGATTCTGACAGCGGATGATGGAGCACCAATCACGGAAGGAAGATCTCGCCCAAGGCCAAGCAAGGAAAGAGATCATATCCTCCACAGGGACACATCCAATATGGACATGTATAGATGTGAACCAGAAAGGAAGATTATATCACACGCACAGACATATTTGATATGGACGTGCCAATGATGTGAATTCCCAATCAAGGAATCAATACAAATCCTTGATTGAAAGAAATCCCTTGGGTTTTGCTATTTAGAGCAAGGAAGCAGCGAAAGATGACGGCTATATAAGGGCATTGAAGACAGAAGGATAATCACGTAACTTCACAGGAAACTATCCCATCTTTAGTCTTCACAAAGCTTTGTAATCCTCTCAGTTTACAATACTTACAAAAAAGAAAAAGATTGAGCTAGTCCTTTAGCTATATCAGTCGAGGTTGTGTCACAAGATCGGGACAACTACAGATTGAGTTCTAGGAATTATCCAATTACGTTGTCACTCATACTTTACATCAAGCTCTAAAGAAAACCCTTGCAACCCAAGGGGACTAGAATAGGCACCACACTGGCGATCCGAACCAGTATAAAACTGTGTTCTTCGTTACATTTCAATTTTAGTATTCAGTTTATTTCTATCTTATTGTGTATATTAACTTGCAGGAGAGTTAACTGACCAAGCTGAACAGTCGACTCAAAAAAAAATTCAATTCACCCCCCGCCCCCGAATTTCATTGGTATTAGAGCAAGTCTCAACATAAAGAGTTGCCCAACTGCACGTGAGTAAAGATCAAATGGTTAACTATCAGATTTCAGGAGCACTTCTTCAAGATAGGGCATTTCTCAACAGGACCGTCCTAACAATACTACTCGCACTGGAAGAACAGATTCAGAATCTTCATACAGTCAACAGACTTACAGGCTTGAGAAGTCATTAAGAAAGGACCGAAACCCATACACGGACTGAAGGAAAAACAAAAGGAAGAGGAATCTAGCAGCATGGACGATTTTGAAAACTTTGAAATCACCGAGGAACAACAAGAGGTAATCGAAACTAATGCTAGAGATATAAGTTTGCTTTATTGTGCAGTTAGTCGAGTAGAATACGACAAGATATAGACCTATGAAATGGCCAAAGAAATGTGGGACAAACTTGAAGTAACTTATGAAGGTACTATCAAAGTAAAGGAAGTCAGGATCACTGCTCTAGTCAATGAGTACGAGCTTTTCAAAATGGAGGAAAATCAGGGACTGGAGTCAATGTTCGCACGTGTCAGCGAAATTGTCTATGAACTAAGTCTCTAGGGATGATCTACTCAAACAGTCTTCAAGTCATGAAACTAGTGAGGAGTCTTCCAAAAGCATGGGAAACCAAGGAAGGTATTCTAGAGGATGAAGATCTCCATAACGTGACATATGATGAGTTGTAAGATAATCTTCTTACTTATGAACAAATCATATAAAGAGGTATAGCAAGAAGGAGAAAAAAAACCTATAGCCTTTAATGTTGTTAGTCTGGGAGAAGACGAAAACATAGACAAAGAGAACAACAAAACAATGGCCCTTAGTGGAGTCAGGCAAATTCTAAGGCAAAGATAGCAGAGACCTCAACAAACCTTCAAAAACAGCAAATTCACAAGAAATGATGATCGATGTTATCATTGCGACAAACCGGGCCACATCAAACAAAATTATCCGGAATTAAGGAGAAGACCATCTAAGAAAACAGAAACTTCGATGCCTAAGGAGATGAAGATGAAACTGAAGACGACACAGAAACCACAAATATGTGTTTTATGCGATAGGTGAACCCACTGTGGTAAGACCTTTAACTGTCAAAATTGCAACATTCTTCAATTAAATCTTGATATGATCATTGATGAGTTTCAGAAGATCATTGATGAATAGAACAAAATTGCTCAAAAAAGGAAAAATTGACAAACTCGGTTAAAAAAGAAAATTGAGGAAGAAAGAAAACTAGCAGATTCAACTTGAAGCAAGCCAAATAGAAATCAACTTGCTTCAAGATGAACTTGATGATAGTAAAACGCAGTTAAACAACATTACAAAATCACCAAGTCACAATTTTATCAAGTCAAATATTTTAAACGCTAAATCTATTTCTTCCTCCGACTCTTTTACCTCTGTCAAATCCTTTTTCTCTTATCATGAACCTATCTGTTATACCTGTGGAAAAGGGGGCACAAATCACATAACTGCATGCAACGATCTAGAGGAATGTGGATTTGGAGACCTAAAGAAAGCACATCTAACCCTCAAGGACCCAAAACCACTTGGGTACCTAAACGAAATTAATTCTTTTTTTAAGCAGAAATATGTACGCAAAAACTACAAAAAGGAATGTGGGTAATAGACAGCGAATGATCCAGAATTATGACCGGAAAGAAAGAAAACTTCAGCACCTTAAAGAAAATTGATGGTGGATCTGTTAGATTTGGAGATAACTCCAAAGAAAAAGTCATAAAAGTTGGCTCTGTAAAAATTAGCTCTTCCTACGAGCTAATTGAAGTTTACCTTGCTGATGGGCTTAGACACAACTTATTGAGCATCAGTCAACTCTGCGGTGCAGGATTTGGCGCATCTTTCAATGCTTAAAATTGCTCCATCAAGTATGAAACAAAGAGAATCACTCTTACTGGTGACCACATTGATAACACTTATGTTTTAAATAATACTGATTTTGCTACCCTGACATGTCTCACTACTCAAACCAGTGATCCTTGATTGTGGCATGGAAAACTTGGACATGGCAGCATACGTGCCATTGACTAGACTTGAACTGTGAACGGCCTGCCAAAGCTAAAGTTCGAGAAGAATCACATCTGTGATGCTTGTCATCTTGGTAAACAGACTCGGACATTTTTTAAAGTCAAAGACATTGTCAGCACCACCAAACCCCTTCAAACGATCCATATAAATCTATTTGGCCCCACCAAAACAGCTAGCATTGGTGGAAAAAGATGTGTTTGTTATCATTGATGACTCTCTAGATTTACTTGGAAAATATTTCTTGCTCATAAACATGAAGCCCGGCCATGCTGTATGGAGCAGAGTGTTGGCCAGTCAAGAGCTCCCATATTCAAAGAGTGAAGGTGGCGGCAATGAGAATGTTGTGCTGGATGTGTGGACTTACTAGAGGGGATAGAGTTAGGAATGAGACTCCGGGAGAAGGTGGGAGTGGCTTCAGTGGAGGACAAGATGCGAAAAGGAAAGCTGAGATGGTTTGGGCATGTAATGAGGAGGGGCATGGATGCCCCAGTTCGTAGGTGTAAGAGACTAGCTTTGGATGGCTTCAGGAGGAGTAGGGGTAGGCCGAAGAAATACTGGAGGGAGGTGATTAGGCATGACATGGAGCAGCTACAGCTTATTGAGGACATGACCCTAGACAGGAAGATGTGGAAGGCGCAAATAAGGGTAGAAGGCTAGTGTAAAGGTGTGGGTTGTAGCAAGGTGTTAGGAAAGCGCTTGTGTAGCTGGAATAGTAACCCTAGGACTGTGACCTTGAGTAGGAGCCTTTAGTCAGGAAGGATTGGGTGTTGTTGGCGTCTTTGGGCCGTGAGTGTATGTTAATTCTAGGTGGGTGTCAGATTTGTTATCTCTTATTTCGAATTGCTCATATTTCTCTTATTTCGTATTTCTCTTATATCTATTTTTATCATCTCTTATTCCTTATTTCTGTAATGTAATCCATCCTGTTTCATGTTTCACTATGACCTTGTGTACTATTCTCTATCTTGAGCCGGGGGTCTATAGGAAACAGCGTCTCTACTTCTTCGAAGGTAGCGGTATGGACCGCGTACATTTTACACTCCTCAGACCTCACTTTGTGGGAATACACTGGGTTTGTTATTGTTGTTGTCGTTGTTTAGGATTTGATCTCGGGCAAAAACTCCTAGTAGATGACCTCGGATGAGAATTCTGACGTCATGAGCTCTGAAACATTGATTGTAGGCTAAAAGGACCCTTGGTTCAAGTCCCGAGGCTTTCAAACTCATTTTGGGCTATTGGGGGATTATATGAAAAATGAAACTATAGGTTTAAGCCATACAATTAGTCGAAACAATCTTGAATGAAAGTTACAATGATTCCATTGGATCCGGAACGTGTTTTACAATCAATTTGCACTATTGGATCATGTTCATAGGATTCCGAATGTGTTCCAAGGGTCAAAAACAAGTTTTTGAAATTATTGGTATTGGTGTGGTCGCGAAAGCGAACTTTTGACTGTGTTTGCGACTATTTGACTATTTGACCAGGTTGCGAAAGCGAACTTTATGTCGCATTCGCAACCATCGTTGATGGTTAAGACTGATATTGAATCCTTTTCGTATTTTTGACATTTTGAAAGCTAGGAAGCTCCGATTTTGACGATTTTCGATGCATTTTCCTCGTATAATCATTGTCTACCAATTTAGAACTCTATTTTCTCCATTTCCCAAGAACTATTTTATTTTTCGTGATTGCCACCCAACTTGAGAATCAAAACGTTATTTTTACCATTTTTAGAGCTTGGGAGCTCGGATTTGAGCGACTCCAAAGGAGTTTTCGAGATTTCTTCCATGGTTAAGTTTTCTAATCTTCTACTCCCTCCGTTTAAAAAAGAATGACCTACTTTGACTTGGCATAAAGTTTAAGAAAATAAAGAAAACTTTTGAATCTTGTGGCCTTAAATTAAAGTAATGTCAAATGCACCAAAATGCCCTTTAATCTTGTGGTCATAAACATGCCATGTGGAAAGTCGAAATTAAAGTATTGTCAAAAAAAGAAAGGGGTCATTCTTTTTTAAACAAACTAAAATGGAAAGTAGGTCATTCTTTTTCAAACGGAGGGAGTAATTATCATTTTCCCCTTGATTTCATCTTCAAAACAACTTCAAATAATTGATTTCAAAATGGGTTTTGGAGGTTTTTGCCGGTAAAGCTTGAAAATGATTTTTCTTTTATTTGAACCTCGTTTTTCACTCGTTTTCGCATAAGTTTTCAGTTGTAGACTCCTATGAGTATGGGAAATATATATCTAAAATAAAATTATGACTTTATCCCTTTTAATTTCAAACTCACTTTCAGGGTCCGTTTTTAGACCCGTCTTGAATATAGCAGTATGGGTCTCATTTTATTCCTAATGACGTGTAGATTACTATTTTGATAGCATGACAGCATTTCGAGATCATGGTTTAAAAGCGAACAATTTGTGGGCGATTCAACAATTGTGGTTCGACATCGAGGTAGGCTTCGGTCTACTCTTCTTCATGAGATAGTGTAATATATATGCTGCATGTTAGATAGGGATGTTAGGATGTGATTATGGGTAGAACGCTGTGACTTAGACTAATTTATGAGCTCGGGGATAGAAGGATGAATCAACCCTTAAGGTGAAATACTTATTATGTTTCTAGGATCCTATTACTCTAGGTTGCTAGCATGTTACGCATAGTTGAGGCTAATGATCCTTTATTATAAGATTTGCTACCTTACGTGGTGGATGGTGATGATTTCCCAAATCGTGTTTTGGTTATGCCAGTCATTTATTATTGGGCCCAAGGCCATGATTATGATATTAGTTGAATTCCGGGAAGTGATTTACCCCTGTAAAGAACATGGCGGCAGTTTATACACATTTACATGCTTATAATCATATTATTTGAATATTGGTGAAGGCATGCATAGATTCGGTACAATTCATGCTCATTCAATAGTAAATGGTACGATTCCAACTAAAAACGTGCTTTTACTTCTGTTCTCCTATAAAGGAATTTATTCCCACTTTTCACCTTCAAAATAGATTCCTTCGTAACAGAAATCGTACCATCTTAATGAATGATTTATAAGCCCTTGAGACTAAAAGTTATGTTTTAAATATTAGACCAAGATAGATTTCAATCCACGATTTTACTACTACTATTTACTTCTATCGAGAGAGACTGACCTTTTCAACACTTTATAATGATTTAGTCCCCAAGTTTACCCCGGGGCAATGGATTTACGAACTTACACTCTTTTAACCACGGCTTGGGTCTGTGCATTATTATATATACATATACACATCTTCGGTACTAGACAAAGTTGATGATGATGATGATGGTTATTTGAAATCCTGAATCGATACTAGGTTCGTGTATACAGGTACTCTCGAACCCCCTAGGGGCCCCTTCGTCCGTGAGTCATCGTGTCGGAGAAGAGAGGTCGCCGTAGGTCGTACCTTTGCGAGCCGTCGAGCTGGAGGGAGTGTATACACTGGATTACATTATGGTACTTGGTTCGATTATAGTAGTATGGATTATACTTTACATTCATCCTTGCATGCGCATTGCGTATCACCAGTATACATATATATATCTATTAGCCTTATGGGATGTTTCATAGGTATAGGTGATGAGTATTGCTTATAGTGTGTTGTGTGTTGTGTGGACCTTCTGGGTTATGGAACCCGATTTAGGTATTGTTTGTCTGGGCTAGCTAGTTACTGTATTGTGTTATTATTATGGTTAGTTTGTGACAGGTTGATTACTAGACTGGTACTGAGATTTGAGATATGATTATGATTTTTTTCTTTATGGTTGCTTTATTATAGATAATTATCTCATGTTTAGATGTATGGATTAGAGATCCTAATTATGTTAGTACTAGTTCCTACTATGATTAGGAGGTCTTAAGATGCTAGTATGACTACTTTTGGTTGTACCTTTGGGTTAGCCATGTTTATGTATACATTTATATATGTAGTTATGGTATTACCGTACATCCCTCCCTTCCTTCATGTGTTCATGTTTTATATCCATATTCTTAGGCCTTATATACTATTATATATCCTTCATCTGGTCTTTATTTGTACATAAGCCAACAATATATGGTATAGTGCTTAGGTTCCTGACTATGGCTGGAATAGGATAGTTTATCTTATTGCCTCCTTAGCTTTACTATGATACCTAGATAGTTTACATTCCTGTTTGCATGTAATGCATATTTGCATTATCTTTGGATAATAGTACTCATACTATACTTCTGTAACCTGCAGATCATAGTACAGGTTCTCGTCGTTGTTGTGTGCGTCGTGCGGAGCAGCTATGGTTCAGAGACATAAGGTGAGCTTCTCGCGTTCGGAGTATTGCTATTCTCCCTCCTATGTGCTAGACTAATCTCTATGTTGTATTCAGAGATGGATTGTATCAGAATATGCATTTAGTACTTCATTTTGTAATCTTATCACATTAGAAGCTCTTGTATTGATTCCACCGGGTTTTGGAACTATCTTGTATATTTTAGCCTTTTTACTATATTTATTCCGCATTTTTCCTTCATTTCTCTTGGTCATCCGTTACTAGTAATTACAGACTACGGGTTGGCTTACCTACTGGTGGGTTATCGAAGGTGTCATCATGACCTGAGAAATAGAGTCATGACATAAATACATAAAGGAACTCATCAAAAAGTTTGACATGGAAAAAGGGAAAGCTTTCGGAACTCCTGTGAGTCTTTCAACAAATCTGGACTCGGAACACAACAGGAAAAGATGTGGATGAAAAAACCTACAGAGGAATGATTGGGTCTCTACTCTACTTGACCGCATGTTGATCAGACATCATGTTCAGTGTATGCAAATGCGCAAGATTTCAGTCGGCTCTTAAAAGAATCATATTTGATTGCAATAAAGCAAATTATTCGATCTTATTGGAACTCAGGATATTGGACTATGGTACCCCCACTCCTCAAACTTTGATTTAATTGGTTATTTAGATGCTGACTTTGCAGGTGAGAAAAATGACGGAAAAAGTACTAGCGGCAAGAAGCCGATCTAGGATTTAAAGTTTGTGGGTTCCTTGGGCAAAATAAAAAATCAAATATAGAGGCTTATAGGGTTAGAACCCACAACTAAGAGGCCTACAAAGCTTTAGCAAGTTCTTTATTTACCACAAGACCAATGACACACTTCGTTTATGGGTTCCCAACTTAAAATTCTTATATATTTACTAGATTTCTCAATATAATTAAAAGATTTGCACGAAAGTTACTATGTTCTCGGGAACCCCCACCTACCACCCTAGATCCGCCCCTGCTAGCGGCACCTACCAAATTCTTGGGAAGGCCTTAATTTCATGACATAGCAAGAAACAAACTTCAGTCGCATTATCAACTACTGAAGTTGAATACATAACCATTGGAAACTATGGTACTCATTGATTATGCATAATGCATCAATTACTTGATTTTGATTTAACCTACGAATTTATGCCAATTATGTGTGACAACGCTAGTTCTATCAGTCTATCTAAGTACACCGTGCATCAATCTAGGGCGCATACAGACATTAAGCATCATTTTATTCATGATCATGTCGAGAATGGTGATTTTGCATTAAAATTTGTTGACTTCAAAAATCAACTTGCTGACATTTTTACAAAATCATTGCTAGAAGAAAGATTTTGTTTCCTTAGAAAAAGTCTTGGTGTTATTTGCATTAATGATATTTGATTTTCTTGCAAAATATTTTTAATTATGTGCAAATATGATATTTGACATTCTTGCAAAAATAGTTTTAATTATGTGCAAATATTTTTTCCTTTCTGACTTACACATCCTTTTTAATCATTATCCCCTCGTCCTTTAAGTAGTGCCATTTTCAGCTTCTATTCATTTCTATTTCTGCCAAAATATTTTCTTGACTTTTTCTCTTCTCTAGGACTACGTCCTTGCCTTTTAAACGTCCTTTCTTTTCAATCGACTTTTACCTTTCAACTTCCCACCGTTTCATCTCCCTTCACACCCTTTTTATACCCCCTTGAAAAGGTGTTTTCCCCATTCTCTTTCAAATGAGCCGAACTAGATCCATGGCCAATATTTTGAAAAATCCCGCAGATTGTCACTCCAATAATCAAGAACCAGTCATTGTTCCTGGTTCTTCTGAAATAGCCTCCTCTCAATCCCTGCAATTGACTACTCCTAGAAAACACTTCGTCTCTAGCCCCAATTTGCCCAGTAAGAAATCTCGCCCCAATTCTCTAGAAAATCTTCCTCCGAAGGACATGCACAAGTCCTGGACCGCATCTCAATGGGAGAAGTTTATCGCCTACAAAAATCGCTAAGTGGTGTCCGGAAGGATTGCGAATCTCCTTCAATTGAAGAAATCTCATTGTAATGTAAGCCCCTATTTAAAGCTCAGGACTTATCTCTTGTTTTCCATCTAAGTGGATCCAAAGTCTTTGAAGACCCTGTCAAAATGTTTTATGCTAACCTCTTCCTCTCCCAAGATAGTGCTGAGTTAAAAAACCTTGTGCTCGACACATATTATTTTGAATGATTTTCTGTTTGAGAACGTGTTTGATACTAAGTTCTCTAGGGTAATTCCCTTTATGAATGAAACTTGGCTTGAAAATTTTGAAGCTAGCTTTAAGGAAGCAAGAGAAGTTGTTTCAGATCCTAAAGTGAACCTGTCAACTTTGGACCGTTATCCTTGTGTTTCAAACACAAAATTTTGGCTCATATCATCACCACTACACTGATTCCCAAGAAGGGGTCTCAAAGTAATGTCACCTGCAGAGAGTCTTTGTTCTGTATTGCATGATAAAAAATACAAAATTAAAGCCATGTGGTTTCGTGAGTATATGTTAGAGAGTGCAACTGACACTCATGCCACAGCAAGCCTGCCCTAAGGTCTTTTGATTACTCGGATCCTGCTCCACTACTCTGTTGATCTCTCCAGCTTTCCTGTGGTTGAAGTTTTGGCCACAAATGACTCCAGAACATTTACCAGCATGGGATATGTTTTAGTGGAAAATGAGTGGTGCAAAAAGGAGTTTGCTAAAGCAAGTAAGAATGCTACTAACCTTGTGTTTTCAATGTTGAAGGAAGTAAAGGAGATTAAGGAACACCTGAAGTCTATCGAGGAAGGGATAATGAATATTCAGGAGTCAACTAGCAAGTTGTTGCAGCTGGATAAGGACACAAGCATTGATGTGGGCAAAATGCATATTTTAGTCGATGGCCTCAAACAACAAGGTGTCAAAATCTTTAACAGGGTTATTCAAGCAAGTCGACTCCATCAAGTCTGAAGCCAACTCCCTCAAAATGAGCTTGTCATATCTGTCCAGAACTCCTACTCCAGCTTCTCCAAAAATGTTGAACGATTCTATGAACGCTTTTGTCACAATATGCACAATACTGTCACCTATTTTCTTAAAAAATGTTGACTCTTAGCTTTGCTCATTCAAAGGAGGCATGTCCCCTCTCTTTCATTGGTTTGTAACTGGGATACTAACGACCTCTCTCCCCGACATTATACTGCTGTTTTTTTGTCTTGTTTTTAATTCTGCAAAATCTGCCTATTTCTCTGTGATGTGTCTATTTATTCCGCCTTGCTGTTTTGGTTTGCTTGTTTTTCCTTGCATTTTTTTCATTATGCCGAAAGGGGGAGAAATAGCCAACATCAATAAGAAAGAGCTAAAAGTAAGGGGGAGCCACAAGAAAGTGAGAGCTAGCTATTAGCCACAAGGAGCCAGCTACAAGCACGGGGGAGCCACATATACAGGGAAGTCAACTGATGTTTATTATTTGTCATTATCAAAAAGGGAGAGATTGTTAGTCTCCTATAATAACCTAATATATTTTAATAATGACAAACCAATAAATTAAATATGCAGGACCCACCTCGGAGAAGATCAAAGCAAAGAATTGAAAGATGGGCAAATAAATTGGGACCTCGGAACTATATTTGGAAGAACTCATTGGAAGATCCTCATAAGGGGCAATCAAAGATTTTGATGGAGCACCAATCACGGAAGGAAGATCTCGTGCAAGGCCAAGCAAGGAAAGAGATCATATCCTCTGCACGGACATATCTGATATGGACGTGTATGGATGTGAACCACTATTCAGGAAAGGAAGATCATATCACACGCACGGAAATATCTGATATGGATGAGCCAATGATGTGAATTCTCAATCAAGGAATCAATACAAATCCATGATTGAAAGAAAATCCCTTGGGTTTTTCTTTTTAGAGCAAGGAAGCAGCGGAAGATAAAGACTATATAAGGGCATTGAAGACAAAAGGATAATCACGCAACTTCACATAAACTCACTCTGTCTCATCTTTACTCTTCACAAAGCTTTGTAATCCTCTTAGTTTATAACAGTTGAAAAAAGAAAAAGATTGAGTGAGTCCTTTAGTTATACCACTCAAGGTTGTGTCATAAGATCGGGACAACTACAGATTGAGATCCAGGACTTGTCTAATTATCTGTAACTCATACTTTACATCAAACTCTAAAGGAAATCCTTGCAACCCAAGGACTGGAATAGGCACCACATTGGTGATCAGAACTAGTATAAAACTCTGTGTTCTTCCTTATATTTTAGTTTCTACATTCAGTTTCTTTCTATCTTATTGTTTATACTAACTTGCAGGAGAGCTAACTGACCAAGCCGATACTCGAAAAAAATTTCAATCCCCCCCAACCCGAATTTCAATTAGAACATGTCAAGAATGACAATTTTACGTAAAATGCTCGCCAGGAATTGGAATGCAAGTTCATGCCACCCTCCATGACGTACTTGATATGGAGCATTTTAGATAGATGGCTCCATACCTTTTATAACAAGAGGATGGCTCCATGCATTATGAGTAAAATTTAAAACTATAATGTTAAACTCCAGTGAGAAAGAAAAAGTATTTGAAGAAAGTACTACAAAGGTTGAGTCAATCAAAATGCTTTTCCCACATAAATAATCTGTTCATCACCTCCTCTACCTCGATTAAACGTTGCATGTTTGCTAAGTACAGTATTAGCCAAGACCTAATTTGCATCAATAATAATAGGAGCAAAACCTACCGCTAGCTCTACGGTTATCCAATTCTGATAATTGAACTGCATATCCAATGAAACAACTGTTATATATAGACAAGAAAGAGAAACTCAAAGAATTTAAGACGATATGCCTAGCAAATCACAGGTCCAACTCTAGGTTTTAGAGGGAGAAAAAATCCAACATAGTAAGATCAAAGTTGAACAGGAACGCCATCAATTCTCTTAATCTGCAACACGCTCCTTGAAGTACTCATTTATATAGACAAGCACAAAGGGGAACTTAAGTGAAGTGAATTTCCTTTTATATTCTAGCCTAAAAGACTGATAGAAGATGAAGTTCAACTTGAAATCCCCAAACAGATAAATGGCGCATATTCTTTCTGTGTAAGGATCTAAATTACAGTTACTACACACTAAAGTAGCATGTTTCTGAATGGATATCGAGAAGGAACTACTACATCCAGGCTATGCTGCCAGAATCTATATTTGCAATCGAAGGATAATGAATCAACTGAAATAAGCAACATTTGGCGTCTGTTAACTTTCACTCTCGTAAGCCATAAAACATTGGATATCCACAAAGGCAAGGATCTTAACAAAAATCAAATAATGCCATACCGCATTTATTTATCCTCCAATACATCAATGACATGCACAACAAAATGCAGCCCAAACTCAACTCAAATTCTTTCATTTTCATGTAAGCAAGCAGATTAAGGACATATCAACAGACCAAAAGCATTTAAGCTCTTAGGAAAACAGGGCAAAAATTCTTACTCCCACTAAAACCAACAAGAAACAATACAAATGCAGCGGTGAGGTTTTGGGTTTTACAAATGCAGCGGTGAGGTTTTGGGTTTTACCTCCTAGACCGAGATTGAAGATGAGAACAGCACGCCAAATAAATTTGGCACCACGCCAGTTATTCGATATCTGTGTTTGCGAGTGAGGAGGAGGATCCATCTTTCTCTGATTTCCTTCCAATTGCTCCCTTTCTAATAACAGTCCCTTGTTTTTGGACAACATGACAAAAATGGTCATTTATGTATGAGAGTAAGTTCAAAATAGCCTATTTAGTACACGCTTAACACTTGCACTCTTTTTACGTTTTTTTTTTTTGGTTTCCAAGGTAGGCAGCGTAACATTAATTCTTCGTTTCTACCGGAGTAGTAGGCACACTAAGCTATAGAAAATTGGTCACAAAGTTTTTTTCATTCATCAGAGGTGGGATCGAACCTCAACCTCTTGCTTGCTGAACCACCACACTAACCCTTGTGGTTGCGCTTCTTTAAGTTTATCATAAACTAGTTGGCAACCACAAGTTGATACTTAAAAATTCTACAATGTGTAATTTTATCATTTAATTAAAAAATTTATTTGTTTAGTTGATAATTTTAGTTAGATATATTTATTATATTTTAATTAATGAGATTTGTATAAGAATGTTTTGAGTTGTTAATATGACACCTATAAAATTTTGAAAGTCAATCAAATATTTTATATTTTTTAAGTTGTTAATTATGGTGATTAATATATTTTTTTACATATTTTTTTTGAAATATATAACAAATTAATTATTTTTTTAGATATTTTAAATGGTTAACTATTTGTAATTTATAATATTTTTTATGTAATTTTTAAGTAATACATTTTTTTGAAACGTATAACATATTAATTATTTTTTAGATATTTTAAGTTGTTAACTATGAAATTTATTTTTTGACATTGTAATTTACTATTTTAAGTTGTTAGCTAATTTATAATACTTTCTTTGTTCAAATTTTTGTATCATTGATAGTCAATTATATTTTAAAAATAATTTATGTTTTTAATCATTGTGATTTATAATAGTTTTTCTTCTATTGAATTTAAGCGACACTGATTTAATTTTAAGAGTCAATCAAATACCATAATTGAAGTAGCGAAGTAGGTATGTCTTAAATGATTCATAATAACTAATTACAAGTGATATTGCAAAATTGCTATAAAAATAATTATGAAAAAAATTTAAGTAAACCTCATGTAAGATGTTAAATTAATTCAAAACATCAAGAGTTAATTTATCATTTTATGTCTATTTTATTTTTTTTATTAAATATTAGTAATTTTTTAATATTTAGATGACTTATAATAATTAATTAGGGTGATATAGTAAAATTATGCAGACACGTCATAAATATCTATTTTATTTTTTAATTAAATATTATTAATTATCTAATACATAAATGTCATATAACAATTAATTAAGGGTGATATAGTAAAATCACAATTAAAGCAGCTGAGACAGTCATGTCATAAATATCTATTCTAATTTTTTATTAAATATTATTAATTTTTTAATACATAAAAAATTTATAATAATTAATTAGAGCTAATATAGTAAAACACAATTGAAGCAACTGAAGTAGGCATGTCGACCATAAGCAGTCCGCTTCAGAAAATAATAATTTAACATTTAGATAACTTATAAATAATTAATTAGGTGTGATATAGTAAAATTATGGTTGAAGCAGCATAAGCAGACATGTCATAAATATCTATTTTACTTTTTTTTTATTAAATATCATTAATTTTTTAATATGTAAATGTCATACAATAATTAATTAGGGGCGATACAATAAAATCACGGTTAAAGTAGCTGAAACAGTCATGTCATAAATGTCTATTTTAATTTTTTTTAAATATTATTAATTTTTAATATGTAAATAACTTGTAATAATTAATTAGGAGTAATATAGTAAAACCACAGTTGAACCAGCTAAAGCAAGCATGTCGATCATAAGTAGCCTACTTCAGCTGCTTCATTCTCGTTTATTATATATTATATTTTAAAAGGTGGTTGCTTAAGTTTAAGGATTTAACATAGTCCCTTATGCATTTTACACTTTTCGACTTTTAAGTTTGCCAAAAAGTAATAATTTTAGTCTTCGACAAAATATTCGGTAAAACTATGTTTATTATATTTAATAAGAATTATGAATAAATAAATAAATAAGCAAGAACTCACTAACATGATCCGAACCAGGGCCTTGTCATAATGGGCATCCCAAGTTCAACAAGGACCGGGGCCCACCCCCAATACCCAACCCAACCTCCAAGTGCATATCCTGAATTGAATAAATTCCAAACATATAAAAGGATAGTGTATTTGAAGATGTAATGACTTTGGTATAAGTCTACTTCCTAGACTAACCCAACAAAGTCAATCCGTCCAATAACCAACTAAACTAAGACAATAACCCAATATGTTTATATATAATCCAAAACAAAACGGAACAATCATAAATCAAATATAACCCACCGGTATCAGCCATAAAACCAATACCAATGTCAAGGCTAACACCACTACCGACACCGCTCATACCAACCTATAGTAGCCCCATAAAGCCTTTATCCAAAAGTAAAACAATATCTGATCGGGACATGCCGCCGACCATAGCCAAAACTATAGTTTATAAATTGACTTAAGTATGTAAAGACATTTATGACATAAAATAGAGCCTTCTAGAATATGGAAGCTTACCACTTTAATCCACCATAAGCTGATCCCGAATTCGACCACTAAGCAGAAAGAGTAGAATGGTTGATTACTACATCGTATGGGGATACAACGCTCGAAGACGGGTTAGCGGGTGAGCACTAGCATGCACTCAGGATAAGTATAAAATAATGCCAACCTTTGAAACCAAGTAAATCACCCTATGCATTCACAACCAAACATATATATATAGATATAATCCATGCCAGGAAAGGGAATCGATTTTTAGCATGCCTTAAAACCATTAACCTAGGTATGTGTAGCATAACCATCCTAGAATCACCCACGGGCTATATGGGTCTAGTGTTACCCCCTGAATGAGAACCGATGTGTGTAGCCGCACGAACCGGAGATACCATGGGAGTAGGGGATTGTCATGTAGCCTTTTCTTTCCATAACACAGATATACAAATATAACTTAGGGGATTCTCGTGTACCCCTATAAGTATCATATATGGTCTCCATGACAAATCCTCATATCGACAAACATAAGTTTCCAGTGTCCGTCTATTGGACTCACACCTTCATGTTTAGTTATTACACCCCGCCATTATTGCCCAATTAAAACCATTAACACATAACCAAACCATCATTTCATTTATTATTAACCATGGCTATAAATAGTGGTATCGTCATACCGACTACACTTTGCACGCAATATCCTTAGCCAACCTTTTTAAAGATTAGGTATTCCCATGTACCCATAGATTACATTATTATGTTAACTTGGCGGATTGTCATAAACCCATAAGTAGTTCATTAATATGTTTGCTTGGGGGATTCCCTTGTACCTCATAAGGCTTTCAATTAAACCAAACCATGACCACCAAAACCTTACCATTTGACCATTTAAAACTATCCAATCCAGTTTAGGTTCCATTACTAAGTTATACTATGCAATAGTTTCATTAAAAGTCCAACTATGTAATAAAAGCATTTTCATAGACATTTTAACAAACACATTAGGGGCATATAATTTTCAAAACCAAAACCAAGTACCAATTTATCATTCCCATGCAACCACATGTTCAAACTATCATGAAAACATGAAAAATCATAATTAAGACATGGGAAAACCATAACCAACCATTATAACCAAAAACCCCAACATATATTTGTAAACCCAAGACCATACCATAATTATGCCATGAAAATCATATATTAAATCATGTCTTTAGTTGAACTAACAATGAGGGAGAAGTAAAATGCCTTAGATTACGAAGAAGACGGAGAGAAATCACCCTTTGCAAGCCCCAAATTGATCTTATTGATAAAACTCTAACCTTTCTTGACCCAAGATCCTTGAGAGAATTTGAGAGAGTGTTCTAAGTGTTTAAGATTAAAATAATATGGTAAATAATGTCCCAATAGTGTTATAAGTCGTGGGGACTTAAGAGGTTAAGAGGATAAATGTCCATATTACCCCTAACTTAAATTGTATAAAATTCTTGCAAGAAGGTACGACCACCCTCCCTCAAATCATACCCTAGGGTATGAGTGGTACCCTTATCTCATACCCTAGGCCTCCACTTAGACCCTAACACTGTCCAACATACAACCACCATTTTTAAACCATACCCAACCATACGACCAGTACCCTAAATTCGTACCTTGGGCAAAATAGAATTCTCTAGGTTAAACATAGGGCAACATGCGATTGGTAACATACTATTAGTACCCTAAGATACAACTAGTATAACCCAACCGTACCTTGCACAGAAACCAACCAACCCACACTGGTTACCATATGACCAAGACCCACCAAACCGTACCCTATCATACAACTAGTACCCCCTAATTGTATGATGTCTAAAAGTCAAAAACTAAGAAATTTTCTAAGGGTTAAAACCCAAAGTTTTTTAAATTCTCCCCCACTTGGATCATTCATCCCCGAATAATGGACAAGGCAGTATAAGCATGATTTACACCCTAACACCTCTATTGCGACCTTTAACTAAGTTAGAAAACAACAATGCAAGGAATTAACCTTTCCTTTAGCAAAGTTTGAAAACAAAAGTATGACGAAGAACACATACTTTCTGCACGAATATCCGGATTGGAAAATAGATGTGGATATTTGGACTTCATGTCCTCTTCCGCTTCCCAAGTAGCCTCTTTCATCTTGTGGTTCCTTTATAGAACCTTTACCAAGGCCACATTCTTGGTCCACAACCGATGAACCTAATAATCCAAGATCTCAACCAGGATTTCTTCATAAGACAGAGAATCCAAAATACCCAACCCTTTTTAAAGAACAACTAGTAAAAGATCATGTGAGACCCTTCAAAGTTCCCTCGTAGTCTAAGGCATTAGATCCTGTAAAGTGAAGCCTAATTTTGCTCTTAGAAGGCCAAGGAATGGATTCCAAAGTGATTAGTGTTTAAATCATATGGAATTTTCCTATTTCATCAAAATTCGACACCAGAAGAGAAAGATATGGATGTTTAACAGAAAGTAGTCAAAACTGCCCAGGTGCTACGAAGAGGGCCGATAGACCATCGCCCAAACCATCGCAGAGAAAGTAGTGAGACCTCATTCTAGTTAGGTGAGATGGTAAGGCTGACGGACCATCGACCTAGCGACGGACCGTTGACCCAGCCGTCGCAGGCTAGACAGAAAGTCCAATTCTGGCCCAGGTGCGATGGTCAGGGCCGACAGACCGTCGCTCCCACCATCGCCTATTCCGTTGAGTGATCTTAAGTCATTTTTAAAAGGGTTTTTTGGTTTTTTCCACCCTTTTTACACTCAGATATAGCCAAAAAGAAGCACATAGCTTCATATTCTTCATAGACATCAAAAACTAGGGTTTTCTCTCAAGATTAACCCTCTAGAGCAAATCCAAATCTTTCTCCAAGAAATTCAAGAACTCACCATAGATTTTACAAATTGAGTTAAGATTCAAGGTTCCCAAGTCAAAGGCTTGAAGAACCCTCTCTTAGGAGTTCTAAAAAGAGTCTCAAGCAAGCTTGTTCATCCAATTTCACAATCTAAGGTATGTGGGGTTTGAACAAGGGTAATCCTTTCACCCTTGTGCCCGAAGGCTTATTTTAAATTACAAGTTTTCTACAATTTATGAGATTTTACATAAAATTGAGTTAGGGTTTTTCACCCATTATCATTAGTTGCAAGTTTGTGATACTTCCCATAAATTAAAAGTCAAATAACATGATTTTGCATATGTTTCTATATTTATTGATGAGACTTACAAATTTAAGATACCTTATGAGTAATTGCATTCTTAAGCATGAATTTTGAGATGTTGACTTGAGATTTACTGTTTGGGTCAATAGAACCTCATTTTAAGATTTATTGTTCAAGACTATTTGGGTCATAAGTACCCCATAGCTAAGCTATTTTCAGATTTTAGTTAAAGATTTAACCCCTTGGGTCTAAGCTAAGATAGGAATCCATATTTGATTATGATTTAAAGTAAAGAGGAATATATTTTGGTCTTTATTATAGACCCTTGAGTTATTTTAAGGTGGATTTCCTAAAAGTTCTGAGCTGAGTATGGGAGTAGTATTTAGCACCATGTTGGGTATGATTCCAAGGTTTCATGCCCTAGAACTACGTGCCCCCATAGGTTTCTGATTTACCCAAATGGGTTAAGATAGTGATCACTAAAGTTAAGATTATATTTCGATGACAAGGGTAGAATAGCTCTCCCCAATGTGGGCAAGACATTGGACTCCATATAGCTCACATGGTTTATGTTGGTTAGAAGAAACTCCTGAGTCTAAAAGAGTTCTAGAGTTCCCAAGTGTTAAAGTTCCTAAAAGTTCTATAAGCTGTAAGTTTTAAAGAAGTTTTACTCTCAGCAAGATAAAAGCATGAGTTTGAAAGTATTGTTTAAAGCTTCCTTTAGCCTTCAAGTACTGAGAATAAGAGGAGAGCACAGATTTTAAAGTTAAGTATAATGACTCACGAGATTTGTGTTACATATTTCACTATTCATGATTTATGAGTTTTATATTTTAGACTTATTCAAGCTATGCGAGTCATTCCTATTTGCATGCATGATTTTATTAAAGAGTATTAATATTGTTTTATGTAAATGCATACACCCCCATATACTCAGTACATTCCTAAAGTGCTGATCCACATATACGTCTATGTGCTACATTGTCTTATAATGTGGGTTCAGGTGCTCAGTCTTAGTAGTGATCGTGATTCCCAAGTGCCTTTGCCTACATCCATAGTTGGTGAGTCCTCATGGTTCGAGGACCTACTTTCTCAGATTTTTAGTTGTCATTACTTTCATATCAGTTTGAGTCAATTAGAGGTTTGTCTCGATGGCTCTCCAGTTTGAGTAGTGGAGGCTTTGTCAGACTAGACTAGCAATTGTGTTTTAGACTTTCAGTATTTGATATTTTAGAATATGTTTCCAGTTATTCTAGTTTTGAGTTAATATATCATAGTATTATTGTTTGGTTTGACATCCCAAAGTGAGAGATAGAGATGGTAACAGGCTCAAAGGGTTAGCTTGGGGCTACTTGTAGCCTTAAGCACCGTGTGACACTCTGGGGTGAGATTTCGGGGCATTTCAGACCACCTACATATTTTCTCAACACAAAGACATGAAATACCAGATGAATGGAGTTCAAACTAGAAGACAACTCTAACTCATAAGCAATATTGCCAAACCTTCTCAAGACTATATAAGGACCAACATACCAGGGACTAAGCTTTCCTTTCTTCCCAAACCACATCACTCCCTTCATGGGAGATACCTTTAGGAACACCCTATCCCCAACCTTAAATTCCAAGTCTTTTTATCTTACATCTGCATTGGACTTTTGGCGACTTTAGGCAGGCTTAAGCCTATCCCGAATCACCTTCACCTTCTTCATTGCTTGGTAAACCAAATTGGGCCAAAAACATATCTGCCTTACCAAGTTCAAACCACCCAATAGGAGATCTACACCTCCTACCACACAATGCATCAAAAAGAGCCATACCAATACTAGAATGGTAACTATTATTATAACCAAACTCTACAATAGGTAGATGCTCAACCCCGCTACCACCATAGCCAATCACACATGTGCGAAGCATATCCTCTAATGTCTGAATAGTCCTCTCTACTTACCCATCCATCTACAGGTGGAAAGAAGTACTCAGACTAACCTTAGCCTCAACCCTTTCTAAAATGACCGCCAAAAGTGAGATAAAAATTGCATACCATGATCAAAGATGATAGAAATAGGTACCTCATACAGCTTCACAATCTCATGAAGGTACAACCTCGTATAATCCTCAGCCAAAAAGTAAGTCCTTACTGGTAAAAAGTGAGACAACTTTGTCATCCTATCCATAATGACCCAAACCAAATCAAATTGATTTCGAGATCGAGAAAGACCGGTAACAAAATCCATGTTGATCACTTTTCATTTCCATTCAGGCAACTCAATTTCCTGATACAATCCTCCGGGCCTTATGTGCTCAAATTTCACTTATTGGCACACCATGCACTTGGCTAAAAAACTAGCCACATTCTTCTTCATACCTTTCCATCAATATATCTCCTTGAGGTCATGATATATTTTTATCGAACTAGGATGAAAAACATAGCGCAATTCATGTGCCGCAGCCAAGATTTTTTCTTGCAAAACATCAATGTCAGGAACACACAACCTTCTTCGGTACTGCAAGGTACCATCACCACTAATATCGAAGGCCACCACCTTCTGCCCACCAACATCACCATTGATCTTTAATAGGACAGGTTCTAACATTTTCTTCTCCTTGATCTCTACTCCAAGAGATGACCGCACCACTTCTTGAACGAACACACCATCATCCTCAGAGTCCAAAAGGCAAACTTTAAGGTTAGCCAAATGGTGAATATCCTTCACTAACTCCTGCTTCTCTTTATCCACATGAGCTAGACTCTCCATGGATAACCTGCTAAGAGCATAAAAGCTACATTAACTTTACTTGGATGGTAGTAAAAATTCAAGTCATAGTCCTTGAGAAGCTCAAGCCACCTCCTCTTCCTGAGATTAAGTTCTTTTTGAGTAAATACATATTGTAGGCTCTCATAATTTGAGAAGATATCCATATGCACCCCATACAAATAGTGCTGTTAGATTTTTAATACAAACACCATAGCTAACAACTCCAAATCATGAGTAAGATAATTTCTCTCATGCACCTTCAACTGCCTAGAAGCATAGGCTATTACCTTTCTATGTTGCATCAAAACACAGCCACATCCCACCTGGGATGCATTACAGTAAACCATAAACCCCTCAGTGCCTTCATGCAAGGTCAAACCAGAGCTAAAATTAGCTTATCCTTCAGCTTTTCAAAACTACCTTCACACGCATCCGACCAAGAGAACTTTACCTTTTTATGAGTCAACTTAGTCAATGGGGCCGCTATAGAAGAGAAAATCTCTACAAACCTCTTGTAGTAGCTAGCCAAACTCAAAAATCTCCAAATATCGATTGGAGTCGTAGGTCTAGGCCATTTCTTAACCTCCACAACCTTTAGCAGATCCACCATGATTCCCTTACTAGAAATATTATGACTTAGAAAAGTGACAACGTTCAACCAAATTTCATATTTTAAAAGGTATGCAACACAACACGAAGGTGGTTGGCATAATCTACCTCACTCTTAGAATACACCAAGATGTCATCCATGAATACAATGACAAACAAATCTAGAAACTGATGGAAGACCTTATTCATCAAATCCATAAATGCTGTCGTAGCGTTGGTTAAACCAAAAGACATAACCAAGAACTCAAAGTACCCATACCGAGTACGAAAAGTAGTCTTAGGGATATCCACCTCCCTAATATTAAGTTGATGATACCCATCCGAAGATCAATCTTAGAGAAAAATTTGACACCTTGGAACTGATCAAATCCTTGGAAGAGGATACTTGTTCTTAACTATTACCTTATTCAATAGTCGATAGTCAATACACATCCGAAGGGAACCATCCTTCTTACACATGAATAACACTAGTACACTCCCCGGAGACATACTAGGATGGATGAAACCCTTATCCAAGAGATTCTTAAGTTGCTCCTTCAACTAAGCCAGAGTCATCCTATAAAGAGGAATAGAAATTGGACGAGTGTCCAGATTAATCATAAACTCAATCTCCCTATCCAAAGAAACACCAGGAAGTTCATCAGGGAAGACCTCAGGAAATTCATTCACCCCCAGAATAGAATACAAAGAAGTGCTATTCGAGTTAGAATCTCTAACCTAGAATAGATGGTAAAGACACCCCTTAGAGATTAATCTCTGAGCTCTAAGATATGATATAAACGTCCCTTTAGGTACTAGGGAACTACCCTCCCACTCAATAACTAATTTACCAGGGAACTTAAAGACAACCTTATGGGTCCAACAGTTTTAGGATGTATAGCATGAGTGCAACCAATCCATCCCCAGAATAACATCAAAATCCACTATATCTAACTTATATAAATCCACCAAAGTCTCTTACTAACAATAGATACCATGCACTCCCTATAGACTCTTCTAGAAATCATAGAGTCACCCACTGAGGTAGAAATAAAAAAAAAGGTTCAGAACAACCTCAGGACCAAAACCAAAATACACAGCCACAAATGAGGTCACATAAAAGAGAGTGGACCCTGGATCAAGTAAATAATACATACAATGGGATAAAAGTTTCAATGTACAAGTCACATCAGGCAATGCCTCAAACTCATGTCAGGATGCAAGAGCATATAACCGATTCCAATATGTGTCGGTACCAAAAGTAAAAATAGATACAGAAGCAACCCTTTGGTGTAGAGGTAGATGAAGAGGCAATCGGAAAAATGTTCGCTCTCGAAGTAACTTTACCAACCAAATAATTTTTAAGCATATGGCCCAGCTAACCACATTTAAAACACCTGTCGCTTCTCCCATCATAGAAACCCCAATACAACGAACCAAAAAACCTATAAGAAGGACATGATGAAGTCGACTGTGCTCCACTAGTTTGATATTGGGCACCTTGTACCCTGAAGTTGTCTTTACCCTGCTGATGCCTGTCATCCGACGACTTTGGGTAAGGAGCACTAGCTGTGGAGAAAGAACCAAAACTCCTCCATGTCTTCTTTGGCCATTTACCACCATTCCTGCTAATGAGTGGTGAAGTTACCACTTATTTGCACTCCACTTCCGTGCACACTACTATTATTATTTGAATGTATAAACAAAATAAATTTTATATTAAATACACTATTTTCCATATTTTGTAGGCATACAGGTTATGGGAAGGAAAAATGCGGACACAAGATGAAAAGGGTCAAGAATGGAGAGAAAAAGTACAACTAGTAGAACTGAAGTAGAACATAGTTACAGTTACCATGATCGTAATTTGAGGGCCGAGATCACAGCCAGTTAAGTCAGATCAAATGACCAAAATTGTAGTGATCTTAACATATTTGTAGTTGCCGCGATCGTGCTCAAGCCTCCGCAATTGCGTGAGAGCAGAAGATGACCCAGGGGCAAAACCATTGTTTAGCCAGACGACCCTAAATCCCATTTAAGACTCAATACCCATTTATTCTAGGAAATTATTATTCCACAACCCTACCTCCAGATTTAGTTTAGGGTTTTTGTAATTTCTTAGATCTTAGAACTAAACTTGTACTAATGTTGAGCTAAGAAGACATTAGAGTGACTTTCAAGTGTAGATTTGGCATCACCCATTGAAGATTCATTGGATTCTGAAGTGCAGTTTACCCTCTCTTTATTTTTTATGGATAACTTTGATGAAAATATTGGTTTATTTGTGTTTGTTATCATTATGATTTGCTAGATATACCTCTTGGAATTCTACTAGAATAAGATGAAATAGTGTATGGGTTGTGATATATTTGTATAGATTCTAGTTGGTTGATGATGGGTTTTACTATTTCTTGGTTGAAATGGTTGGGATTTGTGGATGAAAGCCCCAAATACCCAAATGGGTTTGATGGGTGAAAAATCCTAAGCTCTTAAAAGCCTAAACATCCTTAAAACAGGGGTTTAAGTGAACTTTAGGAACCCTCATCATCCTTGAAAGAGAGATGTGGGAATTAAAGCAATAGTAGATAATAATTTGGTATGTCTTGCCAATTTTTCACTATCTTAGACATAAGGGTGATTAAGAGGTTGACTATACCATGGGTCTCATCCTAGAATTAGGGATACCTAATTGAGGTATTTGGTGGTTTTAATTAACACACTCGTTAGGTACTCAAAAGGGTCAATAAGTGACATCTGTGAGGTTTTGTTAAAAAACTAGCCTAAATTACCTTAAACCTAGCCTACCACATCATCAATGATTCGAATTTGCAATGAATCATCATGATCCCATGTATAATTTGCCCCTAGGAAAACATAGTCCCAAGATCTATTTTAATTGATTACACTCTAAATATTCTTAGTCTCGAGTTAGTCCTTTAAAATCCCAAGAATTACTTCACACTTGATAAGATTGAAATCCCCCAAACTATTTTAAACCATAGGTTTGACCCTAGCATGAAAATTTTATTTCAAATTAACTCAATCGTTACTCACATTAATCTTTATGGATTCGACTCCGACTCTTAGTTGGGTAAATATATTGACAACGATAACCTTGCACTTAAATTGATGTGTAAGTTGAGCATTATAAAAAATGGCATTGTTGTTGTGGAATAATTTGGCGTATTGAGTTAGTTTGAAATTTTAGCCTACTTTCTTGGATTCAAACTTGTAAATATTTGTTTGTGATTTTCTTTTGTTTATTGTGTTAGATAGATTTTTATTTTTGATTATTTGTCAATATGGCATCTTGGAATAAATATGAGTTTGGTGGTTGGAGATCTTATCTTGATGATCCATGTCCATATTGTGGTAGACCCCACTTTTATCAAGATTGTAGATATTCTCCCCAAAGAGAGATGTGTGCACCATCTCGATCTTATAGGGAGTATGGTTGTTCTCTATGTGGTGGTCAAGATAGACATTGTAGTGATTGTCCAAATGTCCCTACCCCTATTATGCTAACCTTATTGCTAGTTCGTTTTATGATTTTGATAGGTCTTATGATTAAGAAAAGAAAGAACAAAGCACCAAAAATAGTGGCATTGAAGCAATGCTTCAAATTATCTTGGATCAGGTAGAATCAACGGGGGCTGATATACATCTCATGCATCAATCTATGAGAGCATGTAATAAGGAAAGAAAGAGGATAGAAAAAAATGGGCATGGAGGTCAATCATGTAAGTACTACAATCATGCCCACACTTCTAAATAAGCTTGACATTGAAAAGTCCTCGATGATTTCCCAACCAACCGAGCACAATATGGTTGAAGATGCCAAAATAAAGGAAATGATTCTAGAGTCTAAAGAAGAATCCAAGTAAATTTCTTATGAAGACTCTATTCCTTTTCGGGTGAGAGTGCTAATATAAATGCAATTCCAGAATTTAGGGAAAGGCCCCATTCTAACCATTTTTCAACATTATGCTTGATGGATTTGATGAAAGTCTATCCATCCTAGCAAATGATGGATTTTAGGGAAAAAGGAATTCGATCCCTATATTTCAAAGTTCGACATTCCAAAGGATCACATGAGAATCCCACACTCGAAAGACAAGGAGCTTAATTTTTGATGTACAACTAATGGCCTATTGATGACCCTACTTTTATCCAAGGAATCGATACAGAAATTTGATATGAAGTTGGATAAAAGGTTCAAGTCCTCAGAGTGTCATGATAGAACACGTTCCACCGTGCCTTCACATTTGCCCAACGCCCCTCAAAGATGTAATGATCGAAAATTGGGCTGAAAATTCAAATCCTCTAAGTAGAGATACAAATAAGGATAAAAAAGGCGTCATGTCGCGATGATAAATCAAGCACTTGATGGGAGGCAACCCATCATTTTCATATTTTTATTTTTATGATTTTGAGTAAGTCACATAATTTTAATGTTTTCTAGGTGCTTGGGACAATGTTGGATGCCAAAAATAGGGGAAAGCCAAATTTGAGAAGTATGGCTGCCCTATAGGAAACAGGGTAAAATAGGGGAGCAAAACACCTCATGTACTGCAATCGCGGCTTGAGAATTGCGATTGCAAAACCGCAATTACTTCAACTAAGTTGCAATTGCAACAACTTCTACACCTGCACCTTGGTTATCACTTCGGTTTTAGGGATCCCTTTAACCCTTTTACGCTTTTATGTTAGGTAGTGAGGTCACTATAAGTCTTATAGTTGTGGGTGCGGCCCTATCCATATATTTAATCTTTGGCTTGCAATACTTGAACTTAGTTGATGCGAAGCATGGGAATTTTGTAAAGTCGATTGTTTTTATTTTTTTTGCTTTTTATTTCTTTTAATAATAAGGTTGGATGAGTCTTTCCCTATGATAGATTGATTGACGACATTCTTAAGGGAAAAACGTCGTGATTGGGTTTTGATCCATGGATACAGGGAAATTCTAAGTACCCATAGCATCTAGATCACAAAAGCAAGAAAAGTCTGAGTACCTGTGGCATTATGTATTTGGGATTGCACTTATACCATTGGTGAAGTCTGAGTAGCCATGTGGTTGGTTTGCCCATATAAATCCAAAATGTGAGACTAAGACTTGGCTTGTTGCCATGGTTAGCAAAATTGTGCATGGTGCAAATACAAAGCAACCACCCCTTTCCACCTAAAAATTTTTCAAAGATCAAGGGCATGTATGTGAGCGACATTGTAACAATTCTTTTTTTTTTTGTGACTCTAAATTTTTTACTTGTGTAAAATTGGAAGATACTTCATTTTTGTCTCTAGCGGGAGGGGCAATTGAGCCTCCTTGGTGAATTTGTATGCCATGTGTGGTGAGCTTATTTATCTAAATCTCATGTAAACTTGTACCATCTAAAACTTGCCCCATTAGTTTTGCAAAGCTAATTTTGATTTTACTTCATTGTGGAGATGATCTTAGGCCATATTTGTGGCATTGGGGGTCCACTTTAGTCTAAAAAGCCTACCCTTGCATAGATATTATCCCTAGTCACCCACTTTGAGCCTTTATACCTTTCTTTGGCAATCATATTGTAACCCATGGGCCTTTCAATTCTTATTCATCTTTTGAACCTTATTCTCCTTGGACTTAAAAATACAAATTGAGGCTAAAAGCCTCAGTTGGGGTGGTGAAGATTGGAAGAGGTAACTTTGGGACACAGGAATGTAAGTTAGTGCCTATAAGGTAAATTTTGAGAACAAATGAATAGGAAAAAGAAGGGATCCAAGAAAGAAAAGAAAAGCATGAAATGTACAAGGCAAAGAGGTGAAAAAAAAATGCTTTCCAAAAGATGGGTGAATCAAGGTAGTAATATTAGGCACATGTTTAAAGAGTGAAAACAAAAAAAGTGGCCCATTGTAATGCCCCGAGAGTACATCCTGGGTGCCATACGATGCTTACAACCCCGAAGGACCACAAGCTAACCCATGACTGATATCTGCTATGAGCACTGTATAATAATCATGAAATAAATGCGAAATAATATGCTGAGATACCATAAGGTTCAAAATATCTAAAATATTGATAAAATATAACATCTGAGATAATATCTGTAAAACTGAATACTGACTGAAACTAGTTTAAAAAGCCTCTAACTGAAACAGTCTGAAAGTGGAGTTGATGGGACAATCCCCCAACTAACTCCATATACTAAAATACTGAGTCTAATGAAATACTGAAATAAAGCATATTCTCGATAGATGAGGACTCACTTCTAAATCTAATGCTGGCTAAATCTGAATCTGTCTATGTATGGTCGGGAACTGGAGTGTACAAACCTATGATATAAGACATCATAGTGCAAGAGAAAATATGCATCAGTACGTGGAATATACTGGTATGCAAGATGAGATAAGGCTGAATGCAAGGTTTCATATGCATGAACAATACTGACTGAATGATATAGAGTAACTGAACATGAGAGTACATAAAAACTAAAACTACTGTAACTACTGAGTATGTAATACTACGCATGTACGTGAATGTATACTGTAACTTAGCTTTTCTGAAGCTAAGTACTGAATTCTAATAACTGAGTTACTGATACTGATTGATTATTTGTAACAGTCCTGATTCTGTAGATCTGAACTAAATTCTATACTAAGACTGAAATCCAAACTGTGGGAGGTAATTATCTAACCAATATGCCCCTTTCTAATATAATTGGGGTCCAACCTGTAACCTCATCTAGAAGGGTGCTAATACCATGCCACGGGTTCTACTAACTGCTGTGGAGTCAGTCCTAATCTAGAGGGTGACCCCTGAGATCAGTGGTGTGTGGGTGAAAGCCCCAAATACCCAAATGGGTTTGATGGGTTAAAATCCCAAGCTCTTGAAAGCCTAAACCATCCTTGAAATAGGGGTTTACGTAAACTTTAGGAACCCTCATCATCCTTGAAAGAGGGATATGGGAATCAAAGAAATAGTAGATAATTTATGGGTATGTCTTACTTATTTTCACTATCTTAGACATAAGGGCAATTAGGAAGTTAACTATACCATGGGTCTCATCCTAGAAATAATGATACCCAATTGAGGTATTGGGTGGTTTTAATTGACACACTCGTTAGGTACTTGAAAGGGTCAATGAGTGACATTTGTGAGGTTTTGTTGAAAAACTAGCCTCAAAGACATTAAACCTAGCCTACCACATCATCAATGATTCGAATTTGCACCAAATCATTATGATCCCATGTATAATTTGCCCCTAGGAAAGAATAGTCCAAAGATCCATTTTAATTGATTATACTCTAATTATTCTTAGTCTCGATTTAGTCCTTTATAATCCCAAGAATTACTTTCACATTTGAAAAGATTAAAACCCCTCCCCCAAACCATTTTGAACCATAGGTTTGACCCAAGCATGCAAATTTTATTTCAAATTGACTCAATCGTCACTCATATTGTTCCTCGTGGATTCGACCCTGACTCTTAGTTGGGTAAATATATTGACAATGAATGCTTTGAACTCATATTGACGTGTAAGTTAAGAGTTATCACCTACCAATTTTCTGTTGCCCACCACCCTACTCAGAGAACCTAAACTTCTTACCCTGCCCCTCTATAATACCCGTACTTTTCCTAGCTTGAATTTTTTTCCCAAGAATGTTAGAAGCTTTCTTTGAAAGATGAATCCACTTTTGTAAATGTAGTATTTTTAATATATTCAATTTTTTTCATGTGGGAAATTCAATAAGCTTTCCATCGATACCATATTCGCCCAAATCCGACACCCGGGCGAAGAGTTAGAGCCTTTTTAGTGATACAATGTATCACCTGAGCCTTCAGCGCGTCGCGGAGATAGCTCAAATGGCAATTGTCAATTTTCAGTGTCGCTCCGCGATAGTGGCGCGTCGTGCCAAACTTCCAAGTCATAGATAGGTGGCAATACGATAGCTCCGCGTCGCGCCACTATGAAATTTCCCATTTGTCACTTTCCAGTGACTTGGCACGATAGTGGCGCATAGCGCCAAGGATGGAAATCGAAAAATTTTCTTAGAAATTAAATTCGTGTCCTAGGGTTAATAGGGTCAATTTCCAACCATATATAAGCCTTATAACACGAGATTTGGCCATAATTCAGCAACTTATACTCAATTACCCTCAAAAACTCTCAAGAACAAGCCCTAAGGTTTTATAGAAGGTTCAATTCCAAGGGAATTCACCGTCAAATTTCAAGAATCTCTCCGTCAATCTTCGTAGAATCACAAGATAAGGTATGCATAGTATTCATTTATGGACACCTTTCGTCCATGAAGCCTGAGAATCTTTTTTCTAAGTTTAAGTTTATGGATTTCTTTATAAATTTCATGTTGGGTTTGTTTTGTTTATGCTGAGAATGATCAATTAAATTTAAATCCATGTTGGGTGATCAATTTTATATGGAATTGATTTGTATAGATGTATATTCATGTGAACTATAATAAACCCTAGGATGATGAAATTAGAGATGAATCATGATGATTAATTATTGTATAATGTTGTCTACATGTGCTATGCCTACCATGTGTATGATTAAATGCCTAGATGAAGGAACAATCCCAACTACTATGATATCATGAAATCCCCATGTATGTACAATCTTATGCATATCACATGTTTGATGAAGTGCTTTAATATATGAATTAAGATGTATTGTTGGTCATGTGTTCAGGTAAGCCATGCTATGTCAGTTTTTTCACATCGAGTCCTGGGGGTACTTATACCCGAACATTTAGCTGTGTGCCTAGAGCCATGTCATGTTTTCATTTTCTCCTCAGTCAAGCCATGATCCATAGAACTCAGTTAGTCATGTGACTCAGGAAAACCAAAAATCTCAGTAGTCTCAGTAGTTCAGTAATCTCAGTGATCTTAGTACTCAGTAATCTCACTACCCTCAGTATTCCCAGTCAATCTCAGTAACTACAATACTCTCAGTCAGTCCTCAGAACTTAGTAGTACATTTCATTATTCAATGAAACTCAGTAAATTTAGTTTATCTCCTCTAGACAATAGCACTAGTATCAGTTCAGTTCAATTGATCAGTTCAGCTCAGTTAATCAGTTCAGTGTCTTTCAGATGGGAGTAGGATTCAGCACTGAGTGAGCTTAGGGATGGGGACTCACCCGCAAGAAAGAACTGGGATCTCTAGAAGAAATCCCAAAGTTCTATAACTACGTAGCCAGCGTAGGTATGAGATGTCACCCGTTAGATAAGACTGACATACTCAGGGATCACCCGTTAGCACATTTAAATATATAGGACTGAACCCAGGGGTTACCCACTAGATTAGAACAAACTCCACAACAGTTATCTTTACCAGTGGCGTAGTACTAATACCCTTCTAACTGGGGTTACAGGTTGGACCCCAGTTAGCATAGTATGGGGCATGTCGGTTAGATGAATACATCCTACAGTTTCAGTTACAAAATCAGGACTGTCAGATACAGTCAATTCAGCTCAGTAGTATATATTTAGGACTATAAGATACAGTCAATCCTTATCATTATAAATAGACTTTGGGATTACCCACTAGACAGGATTGATCTCAACTATAGTCAATCGGAATCAGTATCATCAGATTTAGAGATCACCCGCTAGATAGGACTGATCTCAGATGCAGTTACTCAGATACAGTATAGAACTCAGCTAGTTCCATTAGATTTAGGACTGTCAGATACAGTCACTCATGTTATCAGTTATATTAGTTATCATAACTTATGTTATCAGTATTTAGCTTCAGGACTATCAGATACAGTCAACCAGACCAGTTCTTTATAATCAGAATTGTTAGACACAATTATTCATGTATTAGTAACATAGTATCAGTCCCTCAGTATTTAGTAATATAGTATCAGTCTTTCTCACTCATCAGTAACTCAGATGTCAATATCAGTAAACATAGTAGTCAGAACTCAGTATTCAATACTATCATGATCTCAGTTACAGTTACGTAGTCATGTATGTATTCTCACGTTCATGTTAGTTAGTCCGTTAGTATTGTTCATGCATATGAATCATTTGCATTCAGCCTACCTCACTTGCATACCAGTACATTCAAAGTACTGACACATTTTCACTATGGTGTCTTATACCATAGGTTTAGAAGCATGAGCTCCAGAGCATCAGTAGTATCCAAGTTCAACAGTTAGAGTCAGCTGTGAGTCCTCATCCTTAGAGGACATGATGATTATATTACTATTTTAGTTTTTAGTTTATTTCAGTAGTCGGAGTTAGTTGGGGACATGTCCCATCAATTCATTTTTCAGACTGTTTAGAGGCTTTCAGACTATTGTATGTCAGAGAGTTATTTCAGTTATTTTGGTATTGATATACCATATTTTAGTTATGTACCAATATTAAACCTTATGGCCTTCCAATTCATGTTTTCGTATTATACAGTCTTTTATGTAGTATACAGGTACAAATATCAGTCATGGGTTAGCTTGTGGGCCTTTGAGGTAATGAGCACCGTGTAATGTTTTGGGTACCAGATTTGGGGTGTTACACCCTCCCCTATTTTGGCCTACTTTCTCTTTTCCTTCTCTACCTATTACATATGAACAACCAACCTAGAAATATCCATATCCTTGATCAGCAAAGTAGTCTTACTTCCAAGGATTAACTCATGAGATAGTCTTGAAGAGAACTTTCTCATCCTGACCCTCATGTCATACACCATCGTCGGAGCATACCTAGACAACTTGTGAAATTTCAAGGCATACTCCTTAACTGACCTCTTTCCTATTCCATATTAACAAATTCCTCTGCTTTTGCTCCCCTCAACTCCTTAGGAAAAAACGATCCAGAAAGGCATTGGAGAAAGTATCCCACAAAGATGACTCATCAACATCACCCTTTGACCTATCCCATTCCTCATACCATTGGTACGCCACATATTTTAGTTGGTAGGCAGCAAACTCCACCCCTTCCATATTCATGGCATACATAACCCTAAAAATCTTTTCCATCTCATCGAGAAAACCCTGAGGATCCTCCTTCACCTTAACACTAGTAAAAGTTGGAGGATTCAACCTTATGAACTGGCCAACCCTTGTTGCCTTAGAAGATTGAGTAATCGATGCACCACAATTAGCCTAAAAAGCTACCAACTAAGAAATCATATGAATCGACTAATGGAACTCCACATTCATTATATAGGCCTGAGGAGCCTGAGGAGGACTAGAGGGAATCGGTGGAACTTCAGAAAAATAAAGGACTGGATCCCTTGACCGAGTATGGATCTCATGAATAGAGCATGTCCCATTAACATCATCCCAAGTTAGGGCAGAGGATTTTTCATGCATATCAGATCATCGAGGCATGATCTAAAAAATAAACAAACCAGGATTAGAGAGGGTTTTAGGACCGTAGACTTTATAGCTTGAAATCAGAACATAAGAAAGAGGAATATTTCTAAATATATATTGTAGCCTCTCTCTTATGAGTGTGGCGTGCTATACAGCCTTAAAAGAGACTACACTCAACATGGTTTTGTGGACTCCCAATTGACCATGAACCTAGGGCTCTGATAAAAACTTAACACAACCCAAACCAAGGCCTTGTTGTAATGGGCATCCCAAGTCCAACAAGGACCTAGGACTACCTCCGATACCCAACTCAACCTCCAAGCGCATACCCTGAGTCAGATGAATTCTAAACATATAAAAATATAGAGTATTTGAAGATATAATGACTTTGGTATAAATCTACCTAGACCAATCTAACCAAGTCAATCCATCCAACAACCAACCAAATCAGGACAATAACCCAATAATTTTATATATAATCCAAAACAAAATAGAACAATCATAAATCAAAGATAGTCCACCAATATCAACCATAATACCAATACCAATGCCAAGGCTGACACTAATGCTGATACCACTCATACCAATCCATAGTAGTCCTACAAAGCTTTTATCTAAAAGTAAAATAATATTCGATCCGAACATACCCTGACCATAGCCAAAACCATAGTCTATAAAATAACCAAAGTATGCGAAGACATCCATCACATAAAATGGAGCCTTCCAGAATATGAAAGCTCACTACTTCAATCCAACACAAGATGATCCTAAATCTGATCATTGAATAGGAGAAGAAGAATGGACAGTTCCAGTATTGCGTAGGGATATAGAGCTCGAAGAAGGGTTAACTGGTGAACTCTAGCATGCACTCAGGATAAGGATAAAATAATGGCAATCTTTGAAACCAAATAAACCACCATATGTATTCACGACCAAGCATATATATATATATATGGAGAGAGAAAGAGAGAGAAATAATCCATGTGGGGAAAGGGAATTGGGTTTTAGCCTGCCTTAAAACTATTAACCTGGTATGTGTAGATTAACCATCCTACAACCACCAATGGGATATATGGGTCTAGTGTTACCCCTTAAACGGGCCCTAATGCCTGAAGTCACACGAACCAGAGATACCATTAGAGTAGGGGATTCTCGTGTACCCCTTGATCTCCATGATACATATATACAAGTGTAATTTAGCGGATTCTCGTATACCTTACAAGTATCATATATGGTCTCCATGACCAATCCTCATGTCAGAAAATGTAAGTTTCCAATGTCTGTCCATTGTACGATTAGCTATCACACCCCGCTATTATTGCCCAATTAAAACCATTAACACACAGCCAAGCCACCCTTTCATTTATTATTAACCAAGGCTATAAGTAATGGTATCATCATATCGAATATAACTTGGAAGCAATGTCTTTAGCCAACCTTTTTAAAGAAAAGAGATTCCCATGTACCTTTCGATTACATTATTAAGTTAACTTGGGGAATTCCCATGTACCTCACAAGTAGTTCATTAGTATGTTTGCTTGGGGGATTCCCTTGTACCCCACATGGTTTTCAATTAAACCAAACAATAACCAACCATCTAATCCAGTTTAGGTTCCATTACCAAGTTATACCATACAATAGTTTCACTAAAAGTCCTACTATGTAATAAAAGCATTCTCATAGATATTTTAACAAACACACTAAGGTCATATAGTTTCCAAAAGCAAAACCAAGTACCAATTCACTATTCCCTTGCAACCATATGTTCAAACCATCATTAAAACATAAAAAACCATAATTTAGACATGGGAAAACGATAACCAATCATTATAAGTAAAAGCTCCAACATATATTTGAAAACTCAAAACAATACCATAATTATGCCATGAAAACCATATATTAAATCATGCCTTTAGTTGAGCTAACAATGAGGGTGGAGAAACATGCCTTATATTATGAAAAATATCAAGGGAAACCACCCTTTGCAATCCCCGGATCCTATTAATGAAACCCTAGCCTTCCTTGGCCCAAGACCCTTGAGAGAATTTGAGAAAGTGTTCTCAGTATTTAATATTAGAATAATGGGGTAAATGATGTTCCAATAGTGTTATAAGTTGTGGGACCTTAAGAGGTTAAGAGAAAAAATGTCCAGATCACCCTCAACTTAAACTATATAAATTCCCGCAGGAAGGTACGACCCCCTCAAACCGTACCTTAGGGTACGAGTGGTACCCTTATCTCGTACCCTAAGCCTCCTCTTAGACCCCAAAACTGTCCAACATATGGCCACTATGGCCTAACCGTTCCTAACCATGCGACCAATATCCTAAATCCATACCTTGGGCAGAATAAAATCCTCTAGGTTAAACATAGGGAAACATATGATTGACAACATACTACTAGTACTCTAAGGTACGACTAGTATGACCCAACCGTACCTTGGAAAAAAACCAACCAACCCACACTATACGACCAGGACCCACCAAACCATACCCAATCATATGACTAGTATCCCCTAGTCGTATAATGTCCAAAAGCAAAAAATCGAGAAATTTTCTTACGGTCAAAACTCAGGGTGTTTCAACTCACATTAAAAGGTACAAATTATTTTAAAAAGATCAAATATTGAGGGACAAAATCATAGGACAGTGTCGGTTATAGGACAAAATTGAAAAAATCTAAGGAATTCTTAATATAGAAAAATAGTGTATCTAAACACAAAATTCAACGGGCACCTTCGATTAAAAAATTCATTGGTTAGGTAAAATACTTAAATTTCATTTTTAATGAAAATATCAATATAAAAATAAAATACTTTCATTGATTCTTATTTTTACTCTTCAACTGAAACTCTACTAGGGTATGAAAATAAATAAATCATTGGCTCTTCGACAATGTTCCTAGTTTTCGTCTATCAATTTCTTTTACTTGCTATTAGTAGTGATAATATTCATAATTTTGTTATTTCTAATTTATTTTTGAGGTCTACTGCAATTTTTTGTGGTGTATCTCTGCTTTTTATACCTTATTAATGTTTAATGTAGTTTCTATTTTAGGATTTGATGGACTTTATTGATGTTTATAACAAAAAAAATTATAGTTCTTGTCGAATCTGAATGATAGAGTCCAATAAATATTTTATCAAGAATAAAAGTTTTAATTTTTGACAAATTTAAAAAAAATAAATTATTAAGTCATAGTTAAGGAACAATTTTTAACCTACCTCATACATAAATGGCCATTTTTTCATTTTTCACTCTTATTTTTACTCATATATTGATCACATTCTTGATCTCTCTTTTTGTTTTAATCATTACCTATTTTTTTTATGCACACACATTGCATATTTATGTCAAGACATACAAATGATTTCTTATGCATGCACTTGCATATTTATGTCAAAACATATATTACATATTTTCATAAATAAAATTGATATAATTAAAATGGAGATAATCTCAGATCTTCTCCCATAAATGAGAAATTGTAATCTAACTAATATGTTCTTTCAAGTCTCAAATATATTTATTTTATTATAGTGTATGTTTACTATGTTCTATTTTTAAAAAAAAGTTAGGAATGCCAGCTTTGAGGCTAAGCTACTTTTGTGCTACAAGTAAAATGGTCATTTTCATTGTATTCATTGAGAAATAAGAAGTATTTTCTCTTTTCTTCCATTTTTTTAATTTTATTATTTCATAACATATAATTAGCATGAGTCCTTTTATTAATAGTCCATTAAAATTATTATTTCAAGAGTTTTATGATGCCACCGGTACCTTATTAAACATCAAGTTAAAAAGGAAGTCATTTTGTATTTACTATAGAAAAGAATAGAAAGTATGATCAATACATCCATAAGCCTTGTTTATTCTTGATTTGATCATTATTTTCAAATAACTAATATATACTAAGACATATACATAAATTACACGTAAATTCAATAATAATCTAAGTTTGTCTAAAATTTTCTCTGTTAGCAAGAAATATGTACATAAATAGTGACTAGTGACTAGATTTTCTAAGTCTTGATATTGTTTTATTTCATTAAGTACTCATATTTCTTCTTAAAAGTACTATGGCGGTTTGTTTTAGTTTTGAGAGGTGAAGATTTTTGTATAGTGAAAAAGATGCATTTTGAGATAAAGATGTACATCAATCCATATGACTAGAGCTAAAAAGGATGGTGTCATACAAGGACAACAATAGAAGTTGCTCTCCTTATTCCTAAATAAGTGGTGTTTTAGTTTTTTCTTTTTGTTTCAAAATAAATAGGATTTACATAATAAAAAAGACATTAATGACGTTCTTTCAATTTTATCGTTAATTAAATAAAAACAATTTTACATAATTAAGAAACTACTAAAGACTTACATTTTTGCAAGGGTATTTATTAATGATAAGTTAGTAAAAACATTCTTTATTTTCACTCTTCTTTTTCTAGGAATGAATAGTTTCTTAAAGGGTACGACCAAATTAAAAATATTAGTACTTAATAAGAACGGAGGGAGTGCATGTTTATTATAATAATTGAAGACATTTTAGAGAAAATTTTTGTACATTATATATGAGTCGATTTGCTTTTGAAATAGTAATATCTTGAAGGAGTTTAAAACCTATCGTAATTTGATAAACTTAAGTCACGTTAAGATATTGACATTAAATTTCGGAGGATGAGAACCTTGACATTAAGATATTAACATTACATTTCGGAGGATGAGAACTTTGATAAATGTTGTACAACCAGATCCATTACCTGAAGCAAATGTAATAATATTTAGTAAATCTTATAAATATAAATGTGTCCTTGATTGTGAAGATATCAAGACCTACTTCATGAAGAGGTAGAATAATTGAGAAGAGTTAGTCTAAAATTTACTTCCAAAATAGTAAATTTAAAAACATATTTTATGTAATAGTAAATCAAATTAAAAGTCACATATTATAATAGACTTTAAGTTTACTAGTACTTAAATATTGGCATGAGGATTGCGCCATCTCGAAGATGTACATATTAAGTATTCAACATATATTGAAGAATTAGAAGATCCTTAAAGAATTCTTTTATATTTTTTGTTCTCATAATAAGTTGATTAAACAACTAATATTGAGACTGAATCTCCTAAATTTAGAAAAGTAAAAAAAATGAATATGGGTTGGTTCACATATATAGTCATATGCATGTGCGTTTATATCAATATGCAGTTTGACATTCGTAAAATTATTTTCTCAATATAAATTGAGTTAAGATAATAATTTTTGAATTGTGTAATCAAGATAATTCTTCTTGCTAATGTTAATTCATATTCAAGTTGGTTTGACATTAAATGTCTAATAAATAGTTGGATCCTTGCATATGAGAATAAAACTTCATATGTTGATTTGAAATGTGATATATTGGATACAATGATACTTGCATGCATCAATCTAATAACTTAATTAAGTTTTCCTTCTTAATTGGTTCAAGGTTGGTAGTCAAACATTTTTCATCCTATAGCTTTTACTATGCACTTCATGATTAATAAATATATATTGATGCACAAAGATGGATTATCCAAAGTATATTATGATATATGTTAGTTTTTCTAACATAAAGGGGGATAACAAGAGTTAAGAAATATCTTGTGATAAATAATCAATATGATCATCATCCAAAATATAATTCAAGTCAAATGTTAAAATCACTTGCTGTCAAAATATATCTCATATTTCATATGCAAATGCTCCCATTTAATGTCCTAAAAGGACATAGTCTATGGCATGCATGAAGCATGATAGACCAATTAATTCAATTACAGTAATAAGGAGACAATATGCTCTTAAAGAGTCTACGACATATCATACACTTCAGGTACCTGAAAATAAAAAAATAATGAGATCTCAATAAGTTATGTCGTATTGTGGGCCGATACAAATTGATATCTCATGGATAAAATATTTGATATAATATAATGTAATATTATAAAAGATTATGAGGATCTGGATTTTATGTTTATCAAATCATACCAAAATAGAAATAATTTTCAAGTGAAATGATGCATCTTATTAAGCGAAAGGCTTCTTGGACATATAGTGCAAGGATCATAATATGTCACACATTTAAGTACTCGAGTTGATATCTCTGATGATTTTTTGAGTAAGTAGTACATTTTCTATGATACTTATTCCCTTCATGAAACCTATTTAATTTTAAGAGATTATTATTATTAGTATCCCCACCAGTCTTTCACAATTCATTCAAGAGATAATCTTATGAGCTAATGTACTCAAGATGATAGTCTTCAAGTCTACAACTTTGTGTATATTCCCCTTTTATGGAAATAGGATCAAATTGATATGAGTTATAAATTTTAGTAATTCATGATCACAAAAGAAAGCCTTAACCATTCTAGTAATTTCCTATCTTATTATATCGCAAGAATTCTTAAAGAAATGTACAATGATTGTATCAAGGCCACTGACAATGTAACTATTTAGGGAAACTGATACCTCTTTGACTTCTTTTGTAAGACCCCAAAAAATTCTAAGCTTAACTCAGTCTTTTAAAACTTGTTAAGGGGTCCCAAACTTAGAAAATTTTAGCTAAGTACTCAGACTTAGTGTCATTTTAACCATCGTAAGTTGACAACTCTATTTCACAACCTCTACAATCTTAAAATATCAATCTTTAGGTTGAATCATGATCAGGAGTGTCAGTAGGTGTCCTCGAACAAGTTTTAAATTTTTAAAACTTCTTTTGAGGCACGTTTAGAATTTCAAACCAGAGGATCAACGCGATCTCGACACAACGCGTCGTCTATCGTGCCGATGAATATTTTTCTCATACTCCCAATGCAAATTCCAGTGAACTAATGCAAACTCGATGTGGTGTGTTGGCCATAGCGTTGACCCCATCGATTCGATGCGTCGGTCTACGCATCACTAATTCAATTTTTAATAATTAAAAGCCGCATTCCTCAGGGGTATTTGGGTCTTTTACCTGCAATTATCAGCCCCAAAACACAAAATTAATCCCCTTTAGAGGTAAAGTCATTCTCTATTCAGAAATTACTCAAGAACAAAAATCCTTGTAGATCAAATTTCAAACTCAAGGCTTAAGATTTCACCATCATTCTTCAAGAATTTAGCAACCAAGGTATGCCAAGTGTTCATCCAAGGGTTACCTTCCACCCTTGGAGTTCAAGCACTTTTTTTTCAAGTTAATGAATTTGATGGATTTGATGGTTGAATTTGAATGTGTTCTTGACTACCATGTTAATGAGGTTTCTAGTTCATGATTCAATTGTGAGATGCATATGAAATTATTTGTTATATATGTTGTAATATGTTAATTCATGCTAAAACCTTCCAAATTGTGAATTTGGCAGTTGAAATTATGATGCTCGCATGTTGTTTAGTATTATGTGCATATACTATGTCCCCCAAGTGTTTATTGAATTGCTCATGTGAGTTGAATAGTGAAATTATATTATGTTAGTATGTATTCAAGTTCATGTCATGCAAGTGTTTCCTAGAATGTTCCAATGAAGGAATGATGATCAAGTAATTAGCTATCATGTTTCAAGATTGTACTATGTCTTGTAATTTATTCTATCGAGTCTTGGGGATATTCAATGCCCAAAAATTTAGCTATTTACCTAGAGCCATGGTCAGTTATGGAATAGTATAAGTCATGGCATAATCAGTAGAATTTAGTTAGTTACAGAACTTAGGAAAGCATAGTAGTCTTAGTCAGTTAACAAAATTCAATAGTATTTAATCAATCCACGGAACCCAGTGAGCTCAGTTCAGTTTAGTTATACAGTACGATCAGTAATAGTTCATTCCAGCCTAGAATGGCTTAGAATTTAGTTCGGTGTCTATTCAGTTGGGAGTAGATTCAGCACCGAGTGAACCCAAGGATGGGTACTCACCTGCTAGTAGAGGGTGTGATCTTTAGAAGCAGTCCCTGCGTTATAGAACTATGTAACTAGTGTAGGTTGAGACATCAACCTGCTAGTTGAGGTTTGATAAGGTATTTTAACCTACCAGTTGAAGGTACCACCGTTCTCACTCAGAGTACCTACGAAATGAGGGTTGACTCAGTTTGTCTTTACCTGTGGCACGGTACTGATACCATTTCAGTTGGGATTACAGGTTGGACCCCAATCAGTTCAGAGAGGGGCATTACATCCTACTGTCTCAGTTTCAGTTTTCAGAATAGAACTCAGGTCAGTTCTACAAAATAATAGTCACTCAGTTCAGTACAAAACTCAGCATGGTTGAACAAAATTAGGAATGTTAGATACATTCAATTAGTTAACAGTATTATAGTATCAGTAAACTTAGATATTAGTAAACTAATGATTTAGAACTCAGTACTCATTTTTATCACAACCTCAGTTACAGTTTATGTGTTCATGTATGTACTCTCAATAGTTATACTCATGTCGTTCAGTTAGTATTATTCATGCATATGAACCCACACATTTCAACCTACCTCACTTTGCGTACCAGTATATTCAAAGTACTGACCCATACTTTTCTTTTGCGCTATGATGTCTTATATCATCGGTTCAGACGCACGGGCTCACGATCATATTTAGCAGTTTAGATATTCAGCAGTCAGAGTTAGTGGTAAGTCCTCATAGTCTGAGGACGTGGTTATTACTTCAACATTTCAGTTCATTTCAGTAGTTCAGAGTTAGTTGGGGACTTTTCCCATCAAATCCTTATTCAGACAGTTAGAGGCTTATTTAGACTAGAGTATTTTTCTTCAGACAGATATTCAATTTTGGTATTGATATACCATATTTAGCATTTATTTATAGTATTGAACCTTTTGGCCAGTTTTCACCTAATTTCTACATTTTTACAGTATTAAACCTTTTGGCCAGTTTTCACCTAATTTCTACATTTTTACAGTATTATTATTCAGTTATTGCAGCAGGTACTAGTCATGGGTTAGCTTATGGTCCTTCGAGATTATGTGCACCATGTAGCTTTCGGGGTACAGACTCGGGGTGTTACATATTTCAAACATGACGATTTGATCATTTACTTATTTTAATCTTTTGTAATGATCTGAAGAATATGTAGCAACCTAGTAAAATTTTGTTGTACATTACCCTCCCTGAACTTATTTGAGGAAAAAGAAACAACTTCCTCATCTATCTATTATTTTGTGTAAACTATTGTTCCTTGGCTAGTCTGTATTTCTACAAGGTGTATTTTTTCCTTTTTTTTTCCACATAGGAGTGGAAAAAATTAGTATTCCTATCCTCTTATGCAAACCAATTCATGACTGCTTTCTATTCTCAGTATTTTTTTCTATTTTTATGTACCTTTTTAGATTTTCTTCTTCCTTCTTAAAGCGTCTCTATTTGCTATTGTAAGTTTGATTTTCAATTGAATCACCTTAACCTTCATTACATTGTTAATATTTGCAACTTATTGAAAGAGATTTCTAAAAGTCTCCTTACTCCATATAGCCAAAGCTCCTTTCACCTTCTTTAGTTTGGCCTAGAATTCTATGAATTTCTTGCAAAATATAATCTCCAGTTCTTTTGAGCAATTCCTTAATTAATGAATATTTTAAAGTCTTGACAGTAGAATTTCAATTTTGTCACATGCTACATGGAGATGACCATGCTCAGAACTTTATCTTACTAGGTGTTGGACTTTCCTGGATGGGAAAGTCTCCATGAACTCCTGGTTCCCAAGTACCCTATTCGGTCTTTTAAAAATACACACCCCTTTTTATTATGTCATTCCACCACGTGTATTTGTTACCTATGAATTTGAATTCTATTATAGCATAATTATTGATGCACTATGCAAAATTGGTGGCTTCATGTTGTGTAAAAGGTGATCCCCCTAAATTTTCCTCACCATTGAGTATCATATTAAAGTCTCCACCTGCCACCCAAGGTAACTGATTCATATATGCAACTTGCTCCAGATCCCCCCATAGTTATAATCTATGAAGTACATTGGAGAGAGATCCCAACTTTAATGAATTGAATGTTTTTTTTTATTCTCTTATCCTCATTTGTATCCTTTGTTTGTTATTTCTGTTCCTTTGTGAGTTCTAATAACTTTTGAGTCTCCTAAATGGGTACTTTTGAGATGATTGTTATAGTGTGTACTCATGTTTGACTGCTGTCCTTGCCTGTGCTCCCATCTTGATTGCCATCATTAAATTTGGGGCTACTTAAATCTGTGACTTCTTCTTGTGTACTTCTATCCCTATTGTCATTACCAGTTCAATCATTATCTGTGGGTTTCCATACATCTAGATCCCATGTTTCTTCTTTCCTATCTATTTTTTTTTTCACGATGAAATTTATGAGTCATGATGGCACCAACTCTATACCACCAGTAGGCAAGCTGAATTATAGCCTAGATCTAGATGCAATGGGCTAAATTGGTAGAAATGGCCTAAAAGATGAAAATTAACAATAATAGACTTAAATAGCAATAATACAACCATAAAGGCCTAATAGATAGATAAGAAATCAACAATCATTCTAAGACTCAGTAATGTCGGTACAAGAGATACTATAAATGAACTATGAGTCCTAAATAGAAGGAAAAGGGGGTAACTCTGACTCCAAGAGCTCACCTAATATCCTAAATCACTCAGCACGATTGACGAATCAACGACGACAACTAGTACTCAAATCTGCACCAAAAAGGTACAAAAGTGTAGTATGAGTACTAAAAATACGGGTACGCAATAGGCATCATCGATCGACTGTGCTAAATCATGTTATAAATATGATAAGATAAAAGATATAATAATCTAAGTCAAGGCAAAATAGGCAAATCAGGAAATAATCTCTGACATTATTGTACATAAATAAATAAATGCATATGAGATAATAACTTAAAGATCATACCATTATCACTACATGATTGGCTCCTATAAGACAATAAGTGCGAAAAAGAAAATAACTCAACACAGGACCCATAGACCTAGATGGTACAATTAAGGAAACTAAACAACCGAATAGCCATAAATCGCCAAATTATCATGTCATAACCTACAATCCATTTGAACCGTGTCATTTCATACATAATTCCAAATGCTAGACTTGAATCGAAATTCAATAATATCATCATCATTATCATAATTTGTCGGGATTGAACTAGAAGTCATATTATCAAGATCATTATCAATTGACGGACTCGAACTGGAACTCATATTTATACATTGTATCAATGAACTTTATCACTAAGCCATACCGATAAACTAACCAAATAGACTATACCAATACCACATTTTCTAAGTCACACCAATAACTATGCCCATAGTCCATTTCAATAGTCATAAACTTAAGTTATTTCAATAATCGTATGTATAAGCTACCAATTATATCCATAATCCATTAATCACATCTATAAATCATTAACTATGTTTATAAGCCATTAATCATATCAATAAGCCATCTCATATTCATACATCATATTATATCCATAAGCCATATCATTAATAACGTCGATATCTATACAATTTAACATGTCAATAGGCCATATTATTTATCATATCTGGAAGTCATACTAGTAATCACATGTATAAGTCATTAATCATATCTGAAAGCCAGTTAATCACATTGAGTTATACCCGAAAATAGCACCAATCTTCCAGTATCCAACTAACATACTCATTAAATACATTTAACCTCCTCAAATCTCAACCCAAACAATAATAAGGGTACATCATGCATAAGTAAGTCTACAAAGTTGTAACAACCTGAATCAAAACTTGGCCGTAATGGGTATCTCAAGTCCACCGAGGATTGGAGACAACCCCCATTTCCTAGTCAAATAGAACACAGCACATCTTGGAGCAGATGAATTTTGAACATATAACAAGATAGAATAATAAATGGTGAGTATGTACTAAGAAATCATAATACCAAATAACAATCTACAGTAATGCACAAAGCCTCTAATCCAAACCAAACAATCTAAGTCGGGACATACCTTCGATGAAAGATAAAAATAAGTCCAAAGAAAAGTTTGTGATATTAGGGAAACCAAGAAGCAGCGACCTTTCATCAGAAGTAGTCTCACCGCTTCAAGCTGACTGTCGACAACCCAAAAATCCTATCACTGCACAGAAAATATAGAAGTGCTTTCGTACCTTACATTACATGGGGATATAACATCCATAGACGATTAGTGGGTTGAGTGCTAGCACATAACTCAAGGATAAGGAGTAAAATAAAGCCATGATCAACAGTTCAAAATTATTTAGAAGCAGTGTACACCATCATTTGCAAATACATATATATCACATGCCAGAGTAGGGAACAAGGCTTTGCATGAACATAAAACATTAGTATGGGCTATGTAGCTTGACCGTCATAAAACTACCTATGAGCTATATGGGTCCAGTTGTCTCCCTCTGGTCATGCCCAGTGCGTGTTAGCCGTACAAAGCAGATATATCATAGAAGGTCGGGCAATCCTCATACCCTATGCCATGTATGATACAAATAAATGTATAGTCTGACAGAAGCACACAGTCATCACGACCAACCCTTATGTCATAAAACATGAGTTTCTAGTATTAGTCCTTTGGGACTTATATCTTTTTCAGCTAGCTACACAACTCCCTTTAAGCCTAACTGACATATTTTGCACATAACTCATTCATATATTCAAGGAGTCAATCATTTAGGCATTATCAAGTGGTATCATCATACCGATTACAACTTGCGAGCAAATGTCATTAAGCTAATACTTTCATCCTTGTACCATAAATTCCATTATTAAAATCAACACAGGGGATTCCTTGTAACCCACAAGGATTTTAAAATCATTATCATCCATTTAGCCATTCATGCAATGCATTAGTTTTACGAAAATTAGGCCAAGCAAAATGATTAATCACATTCTAAAACCAATTATGCAATTGAGTTGGGGTTCTCATCAATTTTAATACCAAATCCAATTATTTTGGGAAATCCTTGTACCCCTAGTTCCATTTTTTGTAAATTTGGGAAATCCTTGTACCCCTAGTTCTATTATTTACAAATTTGGGGAATCCTTATACCACTATTTCATTAATCAGTCCCATGTAAACCCATGAGTTCACAATCATCAATTCAATGCAAAATAAATCCATAATAATCATAAGAATAACATTTAGACAATTTACATCCGAAACCTTTAACCTATAGTTCAAAATCCAATATCAAAACCATGTAAATAATAAACCAATTCATTCCATAGTGAAAACACAATTTTAAAGAGAGAGATACATGCCTTATTCACAAAGAAATTTGAAAAAACAATCACCTTTAGAGCCCTAGATGACCAATTTATTGATACCCTAACATTGTATTTGAATGGGGAATTTGAGAGAGTTTAAGAGAGTGTTTACAATTGATAAGTGTTGAAAATAATTGCCCCAAGGTGTCTTTTGTGCGTAGGTTCAAAGCGGGTAAAGAGGGAAATGTCCAAAGTGAACTTAATGAAAGATTAAATAGTTATTTTTAGTGATTATGGGTCACTATACGACTCATAAGGACTCACTACGAGTTGTCACCATGAGTATTAGTTTGGACAGTAGCTGAGGGACCCCTCTCTAGTAACCTTATAATTCGTGAAGAGACCCTATGACTCGTAGGGTCCTGGTCGTAACCAAGGTAAAAGCATTTGGGGCATACACTGGTCACCCTACGATTTGGACACCATGACTCAAAACCTCTAGTCGTAATTAGGACAATAGCATGGGCACCATTCACAGGTAAGACAATGATTTGGATTTTATGGCCTGTAAGGACACCGTACGACTCGTAAGGTGAGTTATTGGTTTGGTAGCGAGCTCAAAGCTTAGGGATTTTTTAAGGACCAAAATTTGAGGTATTTTACTATCCCCTATTTAGGATCATTCATTCTTGAATGATAAGTCAAGGCGTCCATTAGCACTATTTAACATAGAGCACAACCACAATTTCTTTTAACAAATATAGAAAACAAAGATATTAATGAATTACTTATACCTTACGCACGATTATCCAAGTCGGAGAACAAGAATGGACATTTGGACTTCATGTCCTCTTCAGCTTCCCAAGCAGCTTCTTCAAACTTTTGGTTCCTCTAAAGAACCTTCACCAAAGCCATATCCTTCGACCTCAAATGGCAGACTTGCCTATCTAAAATTTCGACTGGGAGTTCCTCATAAGACAAGGAATTCAAAATACCCGCACTCTCTAAAGAAACAACTAAGGAAGGATCACACACACTTTCTCAACATCAAAACATGAAAAATCGAGTGAACAAAACCCAAAATCGAAAGCAACTCTAACTCATAAGAGACATTACCCACTCTTTTCAAAATCAAGTATGGGCCAATACAAAAAGGACTGAGCTTTCGCTTCCTTCAAAACCTCATCACTCCCTTTTTGGAAGACACCTTTAAGAATACGCAATTGCCAACTTCAAATTCCAACTCCCTTTTCCTCATATCCTTATAGGACTTTTGGCGACTTTGGGTGGTTTTAAGCCTATCCCAAATTACCTTTACCTTTTCCATGGCTTGGAGAACAAAGTTGGGACCATACAACCTATTCTTACCAATCTCAAATAACCCAATAATAGACCTACACCTCTAACCATGAAGGGCCTCAAAAGAAGCCAACCCAATGCTAGAGTGATAGCTATTATTATATGCGAACTCTATGAGAGGAAAATTATCAACCCAATTACCACTAAAGTTGATAATGTAGGACCTTAACATATCCTCCATTGTCTGAATAGTCCTCTCCGCTTATCCATCTGCTTGAGGGTGAAAAGTGGTGCTAAGATTCACCTTAGCTCTCAAACCTCTCAGAAAAGAATGCTAAAAATGAGGCGAGAATTGATTACCTTAATCAGATAAGATGGAAACTAGAGCACCTTGCAACTTCATGATCTCTTGAATAAATAATTTTGCATAGTCCTCCCTAGAATAGTTAGTCCTCATGGGCAATAAATGAGCGGTCTTATTCATCCTATACACAATGGCCTAAATCGAGTCTAACTGATTTTGAGACCGCAGAAGATTGGTAACAAAATCCATATTAATCACCTCGCACTTCCAAACAAGCAACTGAATTTCTTAACAACCCACCAGGTCTTAAGTGCTCCACCTTACTTATTGACACACCATGCACTTAGCAACAAAATTATCCATATCTCACTTAGTGTTATTCCATCAATAGATCTCTTTTAAGTCATGGTATATCTTCATCGAACTAGGATGAATAGTATACCTTAACTCATGAGCCTCAACCAACATTATTTCTCACAGGCCATCAATATCGGGAACACACAGTTTGCCTTGGTACCTCAAGACACCATCGCCTCTAATCTTAAAAGCCAATAACTTTTTGTTGACTCATATCATCCTTGATTTGCATAAAAATAGGATCTAAAACCTATTTCTCCTTTACCTCAACACCAAGAGATGACCTTACCACCTCTTGAACATCACACCATTATCCTCTAAGTCCAAGAGACGAACTCCTAGATTATCCAAATGGTGAATATCCTTCACTAACCCTTGCTTCTCCTTATCAACATGAGATAACCTTCCCATGGATAACTTGCTAAGAGCATCAACGACCACATTAGCTTTTTACCTGGATAATAATGGAGACTCATATCATAAGCTTTGAGAAACTCAAGTCATCTCTGTTTCTTGTGATTCAACTCCTTCTGGATGAACATTTACTGTAAGCTTTTATGATCTGAGAAGATATCCATATGAACTCTATACGAATAATGATACCAGATCTTTAGTGCAAACACCACAACCAACAATTCTAAGTCGTGTGTTGGATAGTTCTTCTCATGCACCTTAAGCTACCTAAAATCATATGCTATATCCTTGCCATGCTGCATAAAAAAACAACCCAATCCCACAAGGGATGCAACACAAGAAGCAATGAAACCATCGGTACCCTCGAGAAGGGTCAAAATAGGAGTAAAAGTCAACTTATCTTTTAAATTCTCAAAAATACCCATACAAGTATTTGACCGCACAAACTTTACCTATTTCTAAGTCAATTTAGTCAATTGAGCTGCAATAGATGAGAAACTCTCTACAAATCTCCTATAATAGCCGGCTAAACCCAAGAAGCTCTGAATATCAATTGGAGTCGTAGGTCTAAGACAATTCTTAACCCCCACAACTTTCTGTGAACCCAACATGATCCCTCACTAGAAATAACATGACCCAAAAAAGTAACAACATTCAATAAAAATTACACTTGGAAAACCTAACATACAAATAATGATCCTTAGGATTTGTAACACTATATGGAGGTGATCGGCATGATCCTCTTCACTTTTTGAATACACCAAGATGTCATCAATAAACGCAATGATAAATTAGTCCAAGAACTGATAAAATACCTGGTTTATAAGATCCATAAATACTGTCGGGGCATTAGTCAAATCGAAAGACCTAACCAAAAACTCATAAAGACCATATCGGGTATGGAAAATAGTCTTAGGGATATCCACTTCCATTATATTTAATTGATGATAACCTAACCTGTAACGCCTTGAATTTGGTACTCAAATACTACACGGTGCTCATGACCCCGAAGGACCATAAGCTAATCCATGACTGATATCTATACCTATACACTATAAATATACTAAATATAATGCAGAAATGGAGGCTGAAAGGCCATAAGGTTCAAAATTGCATGACTGATAAACACATCTGAGCGGGGTAGTAGAATACCCAAAACTGAAATGCTGTTTGAACATACTGTAGTCTAAAAAACCTCTAAAACATAACTGTCTGGATAAGGAGTTGATGGGATATTTTCCCAACTAACTCCAACTTATAAATTAATTAATGAGATGATAAATAAATGATCATGTCCTCGAAAGATGAGGACTTACTACTAACTTTGACTGCTGAGACTGGAATACTGCTAATACTTTGGAGCTTATGCTTCAAAACCTATGGTATAAGACACCATAATGTAAATGTGTCAGCACTTTGAATGTACTGGTATGCATGGAAGGTAGGCTGAATGCATGGGGTTTATATGCATAAATAATACTGGCTAACTGACTAATATGAACATAAGAATACATGTATGAATACATCATAACTATATCTAAGATTGTGATAACATAAATTTACTAATAACTAACATGACTGATAACTGAGTTCTGATGACTGATATAACTGATGACATGCGTGGCTGTATCTGACAGTTCTGATCCTGATGGAACTAGCTGAGTTTTGTACTATTCTAAGTTGACTGTATCTGACAGTCCTAAATTCTATAGAACTATCTGAGTTTTGTTACTGAGACTGAATGAATGTATTTGACAGTCTGATTCTGTAACTAAAACTGTGGGAAGTAGTTATCTAACCGACATGCCCTTAATATGCGATTATGGCTGATTCGGGGGTTTAATTTGTAACCTTAATTGGAAGGGTGTCAATACTGTGCCACTGGTAAGGACAATCTGTGAGTGACTCTCATTTGAGAGTGTCCCCAAAAGAGAATGGTGGGGCCCTAATCTGATAGTGCTTATCCACCTCATCAACCCTCATCTGATAGTGTTGATGTCTCAACCTATGTTGGCTACATAGTTTTGGAATTTAAGGATAAATTCTAAGAATCACATTCTCATCTGACAGTATGTGTTACCATCCTTGGGTTCACTCGGTGCTAATTCCTACTACTATCTGAATAAACATTGATCATGGATTATTGAACTGAATTAGACTAAATTAACTGAGTTCCGTTGACTGATGGAATCGTACTGAGATTACTGTATTACTGAGCTTTCCTGAATTATATGACTGATTGAGTTCTATGTATCATGGCTTGCTTGAGGATATCATGAAACATGACACAGACTCTAGGAACACAACTATATTTTTTGGGTACAAGTACCCCCAGGACTCAATAGAATACATAATCCATTGGATAAGACATTTCATCAAACACTTGACATACATAACTTGTACATGAATAAAGATTTCACATTATCATACTAGTATGGCACTTTTCCTTCAGATAGACATTTAATCAAATATTGGGGGGGGGGGGGGGAGCATGCAATGTTTATACAATCATCAACATATCTAATAATCAAGGATACATCAATCAACTTGTGAATTGAAGGGTTTTACCATGAATACCACGAAATTCCTCATATACATATCCCTTTTTGAAACATTTGTCCTCCAATGAGACTAACTGAGAGAGAAGAGATGATAAGCCAAAGTACTTACTGAACATGAACACTAAAACATAACTACTTAACTGACATTTCTTAGATTCATACAGAGTATGCATATCTGATGCATGATTTCATGACTGAGCTAATACATGAATGCATGACTGAGAGTACTGATTAGCTGATCACATACATTTGATGCATGCATACATTATAGAATTGATTAGTTGACTGAGATTTCTAATAACTGATTCTTCTCGTAAGGATAATGGATGTCTGATGCATGAACATATGACTAATCTGATGCATGGACATATAATTGGATATGCAATGGTACTTAGTACCAAGTTTAAAAATAAAATCTTGAACATGAGGTTGATACCAAGTTGTAACTAAAATTTGGACATGAAAACTGAAAAACTTAAGGAGAACTATTACCTTGAGCTTGATCTAAGTCAGCGAAGAAGAGGTTAGGGTTCTTGGTACACATGTCTGCTTCTTCTTCCCGAGTAGCTCTCTCAATGGACTGATTTCAGAAAAGAACTTTGACTAAAGAGACTTCTTTTTTCCTCAGTCTACAAGTCTGGTAGTCTAGAATTTCGATTGGCATCTCCTCATAAGAGAGGTTGTTCTGAACATCTATGCTCTGAATAGGTACTACAACTGCTGGATAACCTATACACTTCTTGAGCAAAGAGACATAAAAGACTGGATGAACTGAGGCTAGATCTGAAGACAATTCGATCTTATAAGCTACCTTGCCAAAGCGACTGAGAATTTTGAAGGGACCAAAATATTGGGGACTGAGCTTTCCCTTCTTGCCGAACCTCTTCACTCCCTTCATGGGTGAGATCTTTAGACAGACATAGTCACAAACCTCGAACTAGAGATCCTTTCTATGAACATCTGCATAAGACTTCTATCGGCTCTGAGCAGCCCAGAGTCTTTCTCTGATCAACTGGACTTTCTATAAGGCATCAAATACCAAGTTATGTCTTATGACCAAGGCCTTACTAACTTCGAACCAACCGACTGGAGATCTGTATCTCTCACCATAGAGAGCTTTGAATAGAGCCATCTGAATACTGGAATGATAGCTATTATTGCATGCAAACTCAATCAAAGGCAAGTCCTGATGTCTGATGGAGAGATAGGTGTGGGCTAGTTTCTTACCGCTTCGGTCTTTTGAAGATCTAATCTAATGCCATCACCAGAAATGATATGGCCAAGGAATGCTACTGACCTTAGCCAAAATTTGCATTTACTGAATTTGGCAAATAAGTGGTGATTTTTGAGAGTCTGAAGTACAATTCTTAGATGGTCTGCATAATCATGCTCACTGCGGGAATAGACAAGAATATCATCTATAAAGACTATGATGAACATATCCAAGTACTGCTTGAACACACGGTTCATCAAATCCATGAAAGCTGCTGGGGCATTGGTAAGACCAAAGGATATGACTAGGAATTTAAAATGACCATACCGAGTTTGGAAAGCTATTTTTAGAATGTCATATTTTTTGACTCTGAGCTGATGATAGCCTGATCTGTGGTCTATCTTTGAAAAATAGCTGGCACCCTGAAGTTGGTCAAACAAGTCATCGATTCTGGAAAGAGAATACTTGTTCTTGACCGTGACTTTAATGAGATGACGGTAATCAATGCACATTTTGAGAGAACCATCTTTCTTGCACACGAATAAGACTAGTGCGCCTCACAGGGATACGCTGGGTCTAATGAATCCCTTATCGAGGAGATCCATCAACTGCTTCTTCAATTTCCGAGTTCTGCTGGTGCCATTCTGTATGACGAAATAAATATAGGCTGAGTATCTGAAGAAGATCAATGCCGAAGTCTATTTCCCTTTCAGGAGGAATTTTTAGAAGATCTTCGGGAAAGACATCTGAATATTCATTCACTACTGGGACTAATTCAAGACTGGGGGTTTCGAAACTAGTGTCCTTAACACAAACAAGATGATAGACACATACTTTAGATATTATTTTTCATGCCTGAGGATAGGAAATAAGATGACCTCTGAAAGCTGAAGTACTACCCCTCGACTCTAGGATAGTTTCATTCAGAAACTAAAACTGGACTATTCTATTTTTACAGTCGATTGTGGCATAGTAGGAATGAAGCCAATCTATGCTAAGAATAACATCAAAATCAGTCATCTCTAATTGGACTAAGTCTAATGAAGTGACTTTCTAAAATATCATAACCGGGCAGTTCCTGTATACTCGTCGGGCTATGATGGTTTTACCCACTAGGGTAGAGACTGAAAAGGGCTCTGCTAGAATTTTAGGACTGATTTCAAAATCAACTGCTATATAGGGAGTGACAAAAAACAAGAAAGCTCTTGGTTCTAGTAAAGAGTAAACATGCATATGAAAGATCTATAACATACTAGTAACCACATTAGGCTTTGATACCAATTTGGTAACACCCCAAATCTGGTACTTGGAATGCTACACGATGCTCACAACACCGAAGGACCACAAGCTAATCCATGACTGATATCTGTACCTATACACTATATAACATACTAAATATAATGCAGAAATGGTGGCTGAAAGACCATAAGGTTCAAAACTGGTTGACTGATAAAATATAATATTCGAGTAGCGTAATAGAATGCCCAACACTAAAATACTGTCTGAACATACTGTAGTCTGAAAAACCTCTAAAACATAACTGTCTGGATAAGGAGTTGATGGGACATGTCCTCAACTGGCTCAAACTTATAAATTAATTAATGAGATAGTAATAAATGATCATGTCCTTGAAAGATGAGGACTCACTACTAACTATGACTGCTGAGACTGGAATGCTACTAATGCTCTGGAGCTCGTGCTTCTGAACCTATGGTATAAGACACCATAGCGCAAATGCATCAGTACTTTGAATGTACTGGTATGGATGGAAGGTAGGCTGAATGCATGAGGTTTATATGCATGAACAATATTGGCTAACTGACTAATATGAATATGAGAATACATGCATGAATACATCGTAACTATATTTGAAATCATGATAACATGAATTTACTGATAACTAACCTGACTGATAAGTAAATTCTGATGACTGATATAACTGATGACATGAGTGACTGTATCTAATAGTCCTGAATTTGATGAAACTAGATGAGTTCCATACTATTCTGAGTTGACTGTACCTGATAGTCTTGAATTTTGTAGAACTATCTGAGTTCTATTACTGAGACTAAATGACTGTATCTGACAATCCTGATTCTGTAACTGAAATTGTGGGAAGTAGTTATCTAACCAATATGCCCCTAATACGCCATTATGGCTGAGTTGGGGTCCAATTTGTAACCCCAATTGGAAAGGTGTCAATACCGAACCACTGGTAAGGACAAGCTGTGAGTGACCCTCATTTGATAGTGTCCCTAAAAAAGAATGGTGGGGCCCTTATCTGACAGTGCTTATCCACCTCATCAACCCTCATCTGACAGTGTTGATATCTCAACCAATGCTGACTACATAGTTTTGGAATGCAAGGATGACTTCTAAGAATCACATCCTCATATGACAGTATGTGTTCCCATCCCTGGGTTCACTCGGTGCTAATTCCTACTTCTATCTGAATAGACACTGATCATGGATTACTGAACTGAACTGGACTGAATTAACTGAGTTCCGTTAACTGACAAAATAGTTTTGAGATTACTGTATTACTGAGCTTTCCTAAGTCACCTGACTGACTGAGTTCTACGGATCATGGCTTGACTGAGGATATCGTGAAAACATGACACAGACTCTAGGCACACAACTATATTTTTCGGGTACAAATATCCCAGGACTCGATAGAAGGAAACTGACAAATCATGACTTTCTTGAGTACAGGATCAACATCAACAATACATAATCCATTGGCTAAGATATTTCATCAAACACTTGACATACATAACTTGTACATGAATGGTGATTTCACATTATCATACTAGTATGACACTTTTCCATCACATAGGCATTTAATCAAACATGGGGGTGGGGGGGAGGGGGAGCATGCTATGGTCATACAATCATTAACACATCTAATAATCAAGGATACATCAATCAACTTGTGAATTGAAGGGTTTTATCATGAATACTGCGTAATTCCTCACATACTAGAATCCATTCTGGTAATTAATAGTCTATAACATGGAATGAAACCAAAAAACAACATGAACATCACTTTTCAATTAAATCAAATCATAAACATTCATAAATATACAAATCTTTTGGTTTTGAAAAGAGATTCTTGAGCTTCATGGGCGAAAGAGACCCATGAATCAACACATGACATACCTTAGTTCTTGATTTAGTGAAGATTGACAGAGAGACTTTCTTGAAATTGAATCCCCAATTGAAACCCTAGCTTGTTCTTGAAAGAAAATTCAGAGAAACTAGTAAATTTTGGTTTCTAAATAGCTGAATCTCGTGTTAAAGGGCTTAAATAGGGGTGGAAAATTGACCCTTTTAACCCTGGACACATTTTTTAAATTGGTGAAAATTTCCTGACCTGGACCCCTGGCACGATACTGCGCTATTGCTCTGTGTCACTGGAATTTGACAATTGGAAAATAGAGGAATGGCGCGATGCGGAGCCATCGTATTGCCATTTCGTTTACGATCTGGAAGTTTGGCGCGATGCGGAGAAATAGCGCTGGGACACTAGAAAAAGGAAAATTGCCATTTTATCTTGTGGCGCGGCACGACATGCCACAGACCAATATGGCGCTGTTTTACGACGGGGACCTAAAATAGTCATAACTTCTTACCCAGTTATCGAATTTAGGAAAATTTTATATCGATGGAAAGCTTATTGAATTTCCCACATGACAAAAAGTGAAAATCTTGAAAATTCCCCATGGAATAAACATTATTCAATTTAGAAGATAATACTTGACATTCTTGAGACAAAATTAGTTATGAAACTTTGGGGTATTACACGACCGAAGATCAATTTTAGAAAAATACTTATCGCCCTAAAGCTGGTCAAACAGGTTATCGATTCTAGGAAGAGGATGTTTATTCTTTACCGTCACATTATTCAACTGGCGGTAATCTATAGACAGTCAAAGAGACCTATCCTTCTTACGTACAAAGAGTACCAGAGTGCGGCATGGGGAAAAACTAGGATGAATAAAACCCATATCGAGAAGTTATTTCAACTTAGCTAAAATCATACTTTAGGAAGGGATAAAGATATGAAGGGTATCCAGAAGAAGATCAATCCCAAAATCTATTTCCCTATCGGGAGGAATACCAGGAAGGTCATTAGGAAAGACCTCAGGAAATTCATGACTATAGGAAAAAAGTGCAAAGAAAGATCCTCCGAGTTGGAGTCCTTAACCCGAACTAGGTGATAAAGACATCCATTGGAAATTATTTTTTAGTCTCTTAAATAATAAATGAACCTTCCCTTAGGACCTAGGGAACTCCCTTCCCACACAATCATTAGTTTAATCGAGAATTAGAAACTGAACTTTTGGGTTCTACAATCAAGGGATGCATAGCATGAATGGAGCCAATCCATCCCTAAAATAACACTAAATTTAGTATCTCCAACTCTATCAAATCCACCAAGGTCTCCCTACCACAGATAAATACCACACAACCCCTGTAGCCTTTTCTAGCCACAATAAAGTCACCTACTAGGTAGACACCAAAAAGGGACCAGGAATATACTCAAGACTAAAATAAAAATGAATAACCAGATAAGGGGTCACAAAAGAAAGAGTAGACCCCATATCAAGAACACAATACACATCACAGGAAAAGAGTCACAACATACCAGTAATAATATCAAGAGATACCTCAGATTCCTAGAGCGTGGCAAGATTATAGAGATGGTAACGACTAGTACCAAAGCTGAATGTTGCACTCTTTGGTGCATGAGCTGATGAAGTAGCAACAAAAAATTATTATACCTAAAATCAATCGTGTCCACGGGGAAATTTCTCTATATATGTACCAGTTGACCATAATTAAAACACATATTCCTTCTCTCACCACAAAAACAACGATGAAACTAACAACAAAACCAATAAGAAAGATAGGACTGGGTTAATTGAGCTCTACTGGCTTGAGATTGGGCACTCTATGTCCTAGGACCATCACTACTCTGGAAATGGCAATCACCGAACGACTTTGGATAAGGGGCACTAGCCGTCGAGTAAGAGTTAGAACTTTCTTAGTTCTTCTTAGACCACTGCTTACCACCTTTGCCACTCTGTTGTTGACCTCCTCCCTAATCCAAATACCTGAAATTATTACTTTTTCTCTCTCCTATATCTACTTACTTTTTTTTCTCTTTAACCTACTGCATATATACCACAAACCTAGAGATAGCTATGTCATCTTAAGTAGTGCAACCTTGTACTCCAGGAACAAGTCCCAAGATAATGCATAAGTAAACTTCCTCATACTATCCCTCATAGAAGATACCAACTTCGAAGTATAGGGAGATAACTGATGAAATTTTAGGGTGTACTCCTTCAAACTCATCCTACTTTATTTCAGATTCACAAACTTCTCAACCTTGGCCTCTCTCAACTCTTAAGGAAAGATCCTCTACTTCAGCTAAGCATATGGCCTAGCTGACCATATTTGAAACACCTTTCGCTTCTCTCATTATAAAAACCCCGATACAACCGACCAAAGAACCTACAAGGAGGATATGATGAAGCCGACTGTGCTCTACTAGTTTGAGATTGGGCACCTTGTGCCATGTAGTTGTCTTCACCCTACTGATGCCTGTTACCCGGCAGCTTTGGGTAAGAAGCACTAGCTGTGGAGAAAGAACTAAAACTCCCCTACGTCTTCTTTGGCCATTTACCACCATCCCTGCTGATGAGTGGTGAACTTACCACTCATTTGCATTCCACTTTCGTGCACACTACTACTATTATTTGATTGTATAAATGAAACAAATTTTCTATTAAATACACTATTTTCCATATTTTGTAGGCATACAGGTTATGAGAAGGAAAAATACGAACACAAGCTGAAAAGGGTCAAGAATGGAGAGAAAAAGTACAGATAGTAGAACTGAAGCAGAACATAGTCTCAGTTACCGCGATCGTAGTTTGAGGGCCGAGAACGCAGCCAGTCAAGTTAGGTCAAATAACCGGAATCACAGTGATCTTAACATATTTGTAGTTGCCGCGATCATGCTCAAGCCTCCACAATCACGTGAGAGCAAAAAATGACCCAGGGGCAAAATCGTTATTTGGCCAGACGACCCTAAATCCCATTTAAGACTCAATACCCATTCATTCTAGGGAATATTATTCCACAACCCTACCCTCATATTTAGTTTAGGGTTTTGTAATTTTTTAGATCTTAGAGCTAAACTTGTACTAATCTTGAGCTAAGAAGATATTAAAGTTACTTTTAAGTGTAGATTTGGCATCACCCATTGAAGATTCATTGGATTCTGAAGTGCGGTTTACCCTCTATTTATTTTTTATGGATAACTTTAATGGAAATATTGGTTTATTTGTGTTTGTTATCATTATGATTTGCTAGATATATCTCTTGGAATTCTACTAGAATAAGATGCAATAGTGTGTGGGTTGTGATATATTTCTGTAGATTCTAGTTGGTTGATGATGAGTTCTACTATTGCTTGGTTAAAATGGTTGGGATTTATGGGTTAAAGATGCAAATACCCAAATAGGTTTGATGGGTGAAAATTCTATGCTCTTAAAAGCCTAAACATCCTTAAAAGAGGGGTTTAAGTGAACTTTAGGAACCCTCATCATCCTTGAAAGGGGGATGTGGGAATTAAAGCAATAGTAGATAATAATTTGGTATGTCTTGCCAATTTTTCACTATAATTGACATAAGGGTGATTAGGAGGTTGACTATACCATGGGTATTATCCTAGAATTAGGGATACCTAATTGAGGTATTTGGTGACTTTAATTGACACACTCGTTAGGTACTCAAAAGGGTCAATAAGTGACATCTGTGAGGTTTTGTTAAAAAACTAGCCTAAATTTCCTTAAACCTAGCCTACCACATTATCAATGATTCGAATTTGCAATGAATCATCATGATCCCATGTATAATTTGCCCCTACGAAAACATAGTCCCAAGATCTATTTTAATTTATTATACTCTAATTATTCTTAGTATCGAGTTAGTCCTTTAGAATCCCAAGAATTACTTTCACACTTAACAAGATTGAAATCCTTCCAAACTATTTTAAACCATAGGTTTGACCCTACCATGCAAATTTTATTTCAAATTGACTCCATCCCTTCCATATTCATGGCATACATAACCCTGAAAATCTTGTCCATCTCATCTAGAAAACCCTGAGGATCCTCCTTCACCTTAATACTAGTAAAATTTGGAGGATTCAACCTCATGAACTGGCCAACCCTTGCAGCCTCAGAAGAAGGAGTAACCGATGCACCATAATCAGCCTAAAAAGCTACCAACTAAGCAATCATATGAATCTACTAATGAAACTCCATATTCGTTACATTGGCCTGAGGAGCCTGAGGAGGACTAAAGAAAATTAGTGGAACTTTAGAAAAATCAAAGACTGGACCCCTTGACTGAGTATGGATCTCATGAGTAGAGCATGTCCCATCAACATTATCCCAAGTTGGGACAGAGGAGTTTTCGTGCATATCAGATCATCGAGGCATGATCTGTAAAATAAACAAACCAGGATTAGAGAGGGTTTCAGGACCTTAGACTTTATAGCTTGAAATCAAAACACAAGAAAGAGGAACATTTCTAAATATATCTCTTAGCCTCTCTCTTATGAGTGTGGGATGCTACACATCCTTAAAAGAGACTCTACTCGACATGGTTTTGTGGACTCCTAATTGACCATGAACCTAGGGCTCTGATAAAAACTTGACACGGCCCAAACCAAGGCCTTGTTGTAATGGGCATCCCAAGTCCAACAAGGACCTGGATACACCCGATACCCAACTCAACCTCCAAGCGCATACCCTGAGTCGAATAAATTCTGAACATATAATAAGATAAAGTATTTGAAGATGCAATGACTTTGGTATAAATCTACCTAGACCAATCCAACCAAGTCAATCCATCTAACAACCAACCAAATCAGGACAATAACCCAATAAGTTTATATATAATCCAAAACAAAATAGAACAATCATAAATCAAAGATCGTCCACCAATATCGACCATAATACCAATCCTAATGCCAAGGATGACACCAATACTGACACCACTCATACCAATCTATAGTAGTCCTACAAAGCCTTTATCCAAAAGTAAAATAATATTCGACCCAGACAAACCCTGACCATAGCCAAAACCATAGTCTATAAAATGACCAAAGTATGTGAAAACATCCATGACATAAAATAGAGCCTTCCAAAATATGAAAACTCACTACTTCAATCCAACACAAAATAATCCCAAATTTAATCACTGAATAGGAGGAGAATAATGGCTAGTTCTTGTATTGCGTGGGGATACAGAGCCCGAAGACGAGTTAGCTGGTGAACTCTAGCATGCACTCAAGATAAGGATAAAATAATGCCAATATTTGAAACCAAATAAACCACTATATGTATTCACAACCAAACATATATATATATATGTATATATATAGAGAGAGAGAGAGATAAAGAGAGAGAGAAAGAAAGAGAGAGAAATAAAATGGAACACAGAGACGACCCTGACAACGTAATACATCATCTCTTCCTTGGGAGAAAACCTCTACTTTCTGGTTCTTGACTGACTCTTTCAACTTGACTAGACTGGGATGTCTATCTTGCTTTTCTTTTACCTCAAAACCTAGAGATAATTCTGAACTACTCTAAACCCATAAGTCACCCTCCTCTGAATCGACTAAGCAAACGCCTAGTCTTCTTACTGTCCTTAACATGAGCAATACTACCCATAAAAAGTCTACTGAGAGCGTTGGACACAACGTTGGCCTTGCCTTGATGATAAAGGACACTCATGTCATAATCTTTTAAGAGCTCTAACCACCTTCTCTAACGAATATTGAGATCTTTCTAAGAAATGACATACTGAAGGCTCTTATGATCTGTGAACACATCTACATGAACTCCGTAGAGATAATGCCTCCAAATCTTCAAGGCAAAAACCACGGCTTCCAACACAAGATCATGAGTAGGATAATTCTTCTTATGGGGTTTAAGTTGCCTGGATGCTTAGGCTATGAACTTACCATGCTGCATGAGGACATAACCCAAACCTACTCTGGATGCGTCACAATACACTACGAACCCATTTGAACCCTCTAGAAGAGCCAAAAATAGAGCTGAGGTGAGTCGAGTCTTTAACTCTTGAAAGATCTTCTCGCAAGGATCTGACCACTAAAACTTGACTTTCTTCAGAGTCAATCTGGACATAGGGGATGTAATAGATGAAAATCCTTCAACAAACCATCTAAAATAGCCAGCAAACCCAAGAAACTCCTAATGTCTGATGGAGAGACAGGTATGGGCTATTTTCTTACCACTTCGGTCTTTTGAAAATCTAATTTAATGCCATCGCCGGAAATAATATGGCCAAAGAATGCTACTGACCTTAGCTAAAATTCGCACTTACTGAATTTGGTGATCAACTGGTGCTTTTTGAGAGTCTAAAGTACAATTCTGAGATGGTCTGCATGATCATACTTACTGCGAGAATAGACTAGAATATCATATATAAAGACTATGATGAACATGCCCAAGTACTTCTTGAACACACGGTTCATTAAATCCATGAAAGCTATTGGGGTATTGTTAAGACCAAAGGACATGACTAGGAATTCAAAGTGACCATACCGTGTTCGGAAAGCTAATTTTGGAATGTCACATTCTCTGACTCTAAGTTGATGATAGCCTGATCTGAGGTCTATCTTAGAAAAATAGCTGGCACCCTTAAGTTGGTTGAACAAGTCATCGATTCTGGGAAGAGAATACTTGTTCTTGATCGTGACTTTAATGAGTTGACGGTAATCAATGCACATTCTAAGAGAACCATCTTTACTACGCACGAATAAGACTAGTGCACCCCACGGGGATACGCTGGGTCTGATGAAGCTCTTATCTAGGAGATCCTTCAATCGCTCCTTCAATTTCTAAGTTCTGCTGGTTCTATTCTATATGGCAGAATAAATATAGGCTGAGTATCTGAAAGAAGATCAATGTCGAAGTCTATTTCCATTTTGGGAGGAATTCTTAGAAGATCTTCGGGAAAGACATCTGAATATTCATTCACTACTGGGACTGATTCAAGACTGGGAGTTTTGGAACTAGTGTTCGTAACTCAAACAGGATGATAGACACATCCTTTAGATATTATTTTTCATGCCTGAAGGTAGGAAATAAGATGACCTCTAAAAGCTAAAGTACTACCCCTCCACTCTAGGATAGGTTCATTCAAAAATTGGAAATGGACTATTTTGTTTTTGCAGTCGACTGTGGCATAGCAGGAATGAAGCCAATCTATGCCAAGAATGACATCAAAATTATTTATCTCTAATTTGACTAAGTCTACTAAAGTGACTTTCTAAAATATCATAACCAGGCAGTTCCTGTATACTCATCGGGCTATGATGGTTTTACCCACTGGGGTAGAGACTGAAAAGGGCTCTGCTAGAATTTCGAGACTGATTTGAAAATCAACTGCTATATAAGGAGTGACAAAAGACAAGGAAGCTCCTGGTTCTAGCAAAGTGTAAACATGCATATGAAAGATCTTTAACGTACTAGTAACCTCATCAGGAGAATTTTCTTGATCTTACTGGGACTAAAGAGCATAGAGTCTGTTTGGGCGGTTCCCACTAGTAGCACTGAAAGTGGCACCCTACTGATTTAGGCATCCGGACTGAGATGAGGAACAATTCTGCTGACCCTGATAATCTGACTGGGGTCAATCTCTGACTTTGTAGCCTGGATTTCCACATCTAAAACAGACATCGCTACCAGCTCTATAAGCACCTTTATGGTTCTTACCACAAGTCTGACAAAAGGGATTAGTTCAGGCATTGCTGACACTTCCTTGAGACTTAGGCCTGGTACCCTATCTCTATTTCTATCCCTAAACTTAGGAGCTAGAGCACTGGCTAAAGAAGGAGCTGGAGCTGATGACTTAGGACAGAACTGAGAGCGATTTGATCCTTCTGATTTGGGCTAAGCAAAGTTGAAACTACCTGTCTTTACTCTCTTATTCTGTTTCTCCCTCATCTTAACCTTTTGATCTTCTATCTGCTAAGCATGAGTCGTAAGCCTGGATAAAGTTATGTCACTATTTATTATCACAGACCTACACTCGTTGACCACACTATCGTTTACCCTAGAAACAAGCTTACTCATCTTGGCCCTGCTATCTGCAACCACATGAGGGGCATATCTGGCTAATTGAGTAACTTAAGTGAATGCTCTTTCACCGTCATGTTTCCCTACCTGACGTTGATGAATTCTAACACCTTAGCCTCTCTCAGCTCTTGGGGAAAGAATCTATCTAAGAATGCAGTGAAAAACTCCTCCCACTCAATAGGCCCTGCATCATCTAGCCTTTCTAACTTTCACTATTTAAACCAAGTGTATGCAATATCCTGCAACTAGTATGCAACTAGCTTAGAACTTTTGACAGGAGTAACCCCCATGATGACTGTAACCTTCTAAACCTGATCGATGAATTCCTAAGAGTCCTCATCTGACTTAGACCTGAGAAAGGATGAAGGATTTATTTGGGTGAATTCCCAAATCCTGGCTGCAACTGAATTGGCCACTGGTTTGGCCGAAATAATAACTGGTCATTCATTCTGAGCAGCAACTGACTGAGCAAGAGTACTGAATGCAACTCTAAACTCTACATGAGAAATATGTTTACTCAAATATTCTTTGGCCTGGGGGGCTGACTGATTTCTATTTCTTCTTTTAGGAGGCATCTTCTGTAGAAGAAAGGGAGAAATGGATTAGACTGAGAGATTCACTTAATATTATGCTCACTGGGATGACATGAATGCCGAAAGAAGGGAAAACTATTCCTAAAACATCTTATAGCGTCCTGTACATAAATGTGGCGCACAACACACCCATGTGCAAGACTCTACTATATGCGGCTTTCAGACTTCCTAGGACACTATTGAACCTTAGGATCTGATACCAAGTTTGTCACACCCCAAATCTGGTACTTGGAATGCTACATGATGCTCACAACAACGAAGGACCACAAGCTAAGCTTTAACTGATATCTGTACCTATACACTGTATAACATACTAAATATAATGCAGAAATGGAGGCTGAAAGACCATAAGGTTCAAAACTGCATGGCTGATAAAATATAATATCCGATTAGGGTAATAGAATACCCAAAACTGAAATACTGTAGTCTGAAAAACCTCTAAAACATAACTGTCTGGATAAGGAGTTGATGGGACATGTCCTCAACTAACTCCAACTTATAAATTTATTAATGAGATAATAAATAAATGATCATGTCCTCAAAAGATGAGGACTCACTGCTAACTCTAACTGCTGAGACTAGAATACTAATAATGCTCTGGAGCTCATGCTTCGGAACCTATGGTATAATACACCATAGCGCAAATACGTCAGTACTTTGAATGTATTGGTATGGATGGAAGGTAGGATGAATGCATGGGTTTATATGCATGAACAATACTAGCTAACTGACTAATATGAATGTGAGAATACATGCATGAATACGTCGTAACTATATCTGAAATCGTGATAATATGAATTTACTAATAATTAACATGACTGATAACTGAATTCTGACGAATGATATAACTGATGACATGAGTGACTGTACCTGACAGTCCTAAATCTGATGAAACTAGCTGAGTTTCGTACTGTTCTGAGTAGTGTCCCCTAAAGAGAATGGTGGGGCACTCATCTGACAGTGCTTATCCACCTCATCAACCCTCATCTGACAGTGTTGATATCTCAACCTATGCTGGCTACATAGTTCTGGAATGCAAGCATTACATAGTTCTGGAATGCAAGCATGACATCTAAGAATCACACCCTCATCTGACGGTGTGTGTTCCCATCCTTGGGTTCACTCGGTACTAATTCCTACTCCCATCTGAATAGACACTGATCATGGATTACTGAATTGAACTGGACTGAATTAACTGAGTTTTGTTGACTGACAAAATAGTATTGAGATTACTGTATTACTGAGCTTTCCTGAGTCACCTGACTGACTGAGTAATATGGATCATGGGTTGACTGAGGATATCATGAAAACATGACATGGACTCTAGGCATACAACTATATTTTTTGGGTACAAGTATCCCCAGGACTCGATAGAAGAAAACTGACAAAGCATGACTTTCTTGAGTACAGGACCAACATCAACAATACATAATCCATTGGCTAAGATATTTCATCAAACACTTGACATACATAACTTGTACATGAATGGTGATTTCACATTATCATACTAGTATGGCACTTTTCCTTCACATAGACATTTAATCAAACATTGGGGGGGGGGAGCATGCTATGGTTATACAATCATTAACACATCTAATAATCAAGGATACATCAATCAACTTGTGAATTGAAGGGTTTTATCATGAATACCGCGTAATTCCTCATATACTAGAATCAATTCTTGTAACTAATAGTCTACATGGAATGAAACCAAACAACAACATGAACATCACTTTTCAATTAAATCAAATCATGTACATTCATAAATATACAAATCTTTGATTTTGAAAAGAGATTCTTGAGCTTCATGGGTGAAAGAGACCCATGAATCAACACATGACATACCTTAGTTCTTGATTTAGCGAAGATTGACGGAGAGATTTTCTTGAAATTAAATCCCCAATTGAAACCCTAGCTTGTTCTTGAGAGAAAATTAAGAGAAACTAGTATATTTTGGTTTCCAAATTGCTGACTCTCGTGTTAAAGGGCTTAAATAGGGGTGGAAAATTGACCCTTTTAACCCTGGATACATCTTTTAAATTAGTGAAAATTTCCCGACCTGGACCCCTGGCGCGATGCGGCGCTATCGCGTGTGTCACTAGAATTTGACAATTGGGAAATAGAGAAATGGCGCGATGCGGAGCCATCATATTGCCACTTCGTTTGTGACCTGGAAGTTTGGCGCGATGCGGAGAAATCGTGCTGGGACACTGGAAAAAGGACAATTGCCATTTTATCTTATGGCACTGTGCGGCGTGCCACTGACCTATATGGCGCTGTTTTATGACGGGGACTTGAAATAATCATAAATTCTTACCCAGTTATCGAATTTAGGCAAATTTTATATCGATGAAAATCTTATTGGATTTCCCACATGACAAAAAGTGAAAATCTTAAAAATTCCACATGGAATAAACATCATTCAATTTAGAAGATAATACTTGATATTCTTGAGACAAAATTAGTTAGGAAACTTCGGGGTATTAAACGACCAAAGATCAATTTTAGAAAAATACTTAGCACCCTAAAGCTGGTAAAACAGGTTATCAATTCTAGGAAGAGGATGTTTATTCTTTACCGTCACGTTATTCAACTGGCGGTAATCTATAGACAGTTGAAGAGACCCATCAGTCTTATGCACAAAGAGTACCAGAGTGCCCCATGGGGAAACACTAGGATGAATAAAACCCTTATCGAGAGATATTTCAACTTCTCCTTAAGTTATTTCAACTCAACTAAAATCATTCTTTAGGAAGGGATAAAGATATGAAGGGTATCCAGAAGAAGATCAATCCCAAAATCTGTTTCCCTATCGGTAGGAATACCCGGAAGGACATTAGGAAAGACCTCAGAAATTCATGACTACAGGAACAAACTGCAAAAAAAGATCCTCCGAGTTGGAGTCCTTAACCTGAACTAGGTGATACAGATACCCCTTGGAAATTATTTTTTAGGTTCTTAAATAAGAAATGAACCTTCCCTTAGGACCTAGTGGACTCCCTTCCACCACAATCATTGGTTTAATTGAGAATTGGAAACTGACCCTTCGGGTTCGACAATCAAGGGATGCATAGCATGAATGGAGCCAATCCATCCCTAAAATAACATCTAAATCCAATATCTCCAACTATATCAAATCTACCAAGGTCTCTCTACCACAGATAAATACCACACAATCCCTGTAGACTTTTCTAGCCACAATAAAGTCACCCACTAGGTAGACACCAAAAAGGGACCAGGAATGCAGTCAGGACTAAAATCGAAATGAATAGCCACATAAGGGGTCACATAAGAAAGAGTAGACCCCAAATCAAGAATAAAATACACCTCACGGGAAAAGAGTCACAAAGTACCAGTAATAATATCAAGAGATGCCTCAGATTCTTGGCGCGTGGCAAGAGTATAGAGATGGTTACGACTAGTGCCAAAGTCGAATGTTGCACTCTTTGGTGCATGAGCTGATGAAGTAGCAACAAAAACTTATTATACCCAAAATCAACCGTGGCCACAGGGAAATTTCTCTATATATGTACCAGTTGACCATAATTAAAACACCTATTCCTTCCTTCACCATAAAAACAATGATGAAACTAACAACAAAACTGACAAGAAGGATAGGACGGGGTTAACTGAGCTCTACTGGCTTGAGACTGGGCAGCCTATGTCCTAGGACCATCACTACTCTGGAAATGGAAATCACCAGACGACTTTGGATAAGGGGTACTAGCCGTCGAGTAAGAGTTAGAACTTCCTTAATTCTTCTTAGACCACTGCATACCACCTCTGCCACTCTACTGCTGACCTTCGCCCTAATCTAAATACCTGAAATTATTACTTTTTATCTCTCCTATATCTACTTACTTCTTTTTTTCCTCTTTAACCTTCTGTATATATACCACAAACCTAGAGATATCTATGTCATTCTTAAGTATTACAACCTTGCACTCCAGGAACAAGTCCCGAGATAACCCATAAGCAAACTTCCTCATACTAGCCCTTATAGAAGATACCAACTTTGGAGTATAGGGATATTACTGATGAAATTTTAGGGTGTACTCCTTCACACTCATCCTACCCTATTTTAGATTCACAAACTCCTCAGCCTTGGCCTCTCTCAACTCTTGAGGAAAGAAATAATTAAGAAAAGCACTAAAGAAATCATCCTATAATGCGAACTAAACATCATCACCCCTTGACTTATCCCACTCCTTGTACCAATGATAAGCCATATCTTTTAACTGATATGTGGCAAATTTCATACCTTCAGAGTCAGAAGCATGTATAACTCAGAAGATCTTCTTCATCTCATCTATGAACCCTTAAGGATCCTTCTCAACTTTAGAGATAGTAAAGGTTGGAGGATTGAGCCTTATACATTGGCCAACATTAGCAACCTCATAAAAACTCACAGCAGTACCAAGCAAACCCGACTGAGGTAACTAAGATTTCACTAATTGGGTCAACAGATGAATAAAATGGCAGAACTCGACATTAGTATTATGACCTTGGGGTGGTGGGGCATGATCATCATCATTATGAGAAACCCAAGAAGGACTAGTAGGGATCAGTAGAACTCCACAAGGGGTAGTATAATTAGGAGTTGGGATCCTAGATTAGGTCTGTACTTTATAAGTAGGATGAGTTCCATCCACATTAACTATTGGTAGGATAAAAGAGGTTCTACGAGCATCAGATCTCCTAGGAGTCATGATCTAAAATGTGAAAAAAATGGAAATTAGAGTAGATTAAAGACATACACTCTATAGACCAAAAAAAGATCACAAGAAGGAGAAAAATTCCTAAATACCTTATAGCCTCTCCCTTATATGTGTGGCGCACTGTACACCCATAAAAAGACTACTTGATACATCTTATGGACATCTAATGAAACCAAACCTAATCGCTAATACCAATATTTTCATGACCCAAACCAGGGCTTGGCCATGATGGGTATCTCAAGTCCACCCAGGATCAGAGACTACCTCTATTATCTAGTCAAATAGAACATAACACACCTAGCAAAGGATAAATTTTGATCATATAACAAGATAGAATAATCAATGATGAGGATGTACTAAGGAACCACAATAACAAATCATAATACACAATAATCGACAAAGCCTTTGATCAAACCCAAACAATCTAAGTTGGGACATGCCCCAAACGATAGTAAGAAATAAGTCTGAAGAAAAGTCTGTGATATAGGTAAGCTACGAAGAAACAACCTACTTGAAGAAGGAGGCTCACCACTTTAAGCTGATTGCCAAAAACCTAAAAATTTTATCACTGTGTAGGAAAAGTAAAAGTACCTGCTGACTCTACATTGCATAGGGATACAATATTCATAGATGGTTAATGGGTTGAGCACTAGAATATAACTTAGGGATAAGGGCTAAAATAATGCCATGATCAATATTTCAAAACTATTTAAAATCAGTGTACACCGTCATATACAAATACATATATATATATCATATGTTGAGGTAGGGAACAAGGATTAGCATAAACATAAAATATTAGCCTAGTCTATGTATCTTGACCATCATAAAACTACCCATGAGCTATATAGGTCCAGTTGTCTCCCCCTGGTTAGGCCCTAGTGCGTGTTAGCCGCACGAACCACAGATATCATAAAAGGCCAGGGAATCCTCGTACCCTACGCCATCCATGATACAAATATATGTATGGTATGACATAAGCACACGTTTATCAAGACCAACCCTTACGTCGACAAAAATGAGTTTATAGTATTAGTCCTTTGAGACTCATATCTTCATAGCTAGCTACACAATTCCTTTTAATCCTAATTAAAATATTTAGCACATAACCCATTCATTAATTCAAGGGGTCAATCACTATATTATTATCAAGTGGTATCATCATACCAATTATAGCTTGCAAGCGAATGTCATTAAGACAACACTTTGGGGAATCCTTGTACCTCAGACTCCATTATTAAAATCAACTTAGGGGATTCCTTGTACTCCACAAGGATTTCAAAATCATTCTCATCCATTTAGCCATTCACACAATGCATTAGTTTTAAGAAATTAAGCCAAGCTAAATGACTAATGATATTCTAAAACCAATTATGCAAGTGGGTTGGGGTTCTCATCAATTTCAATACCAAATCCAATTATTTTGGGGAATACTTATACCCCTAGTTCCATTGTCTACAAATTTGGGGAATCCTTGTACCCCTAGTTTCATTGTTTACAAATTTGGGGAATCCTTGTACCCCCACTTCATTAATCAATCCATGCACCCCAATAAGTTCACAATCATCAATTCATTGCAATATAAATCCATAATAATCATAAGAATAACATTTAGACAATTTACATCCAAAACCCTCATCCCATAGTTCAAAACCCAACATCAAAACCAAGTAAATAATAAACAATTAATGACATAATAAAAACACAAGTTTAGGGAGAGAGATACATGCTTTAATTACTATGAAATTTGAAGAAGGAATCACCCTTAGAGTCCTAGATGAACAATTTATTATAACCCTAACCTTGTCTTTGAATGGGGAATTTGAGAGAGTTTAAAAGAGTGTTTACAATTGATAAGTGTTGAAAATAATGGCCCCAAGGTGTCTTATATGCGTGGGGTCTAAGTTGTTAAAGAGGAAAATATCCAAAGTTCCCTTAGTAAAAGATTGAACAATTATCGCCAGTAACTACGGGTCACTATACAACTCGTAAGGACTCACTATGACTTGTCACCATGAGTCAAAGTCTAGATAGTAGCTGAGGGACCATTCTCTAATAACCCAATGACTCACGCCATGCAACTTATCAAGAGATCTCGTAGGGTCCTGGTCCTAACCAAGGGTAAAACATTTGGGGTACACACTAGTCACCCTATGATTTGGAAACCATGACTCATAACCTATACTCATAATCAGGACAGTAACATAGGCACTACCACTGGTTAGACGATGATTTGGATCCTATGGCTCGTAAGGATAACTTACGACTTATAAGGTGAGTCGTTGGTTTGGCAGTAAACTCAATGCTCAGGAATTTTTTAAGGACCAAAGTTTGAGGCATTTCGAAGGCTAACACAAATCTTGGCCTAAGATAGAACAGAGTGGCCCACTCTAATCCCCAAAATCCATTTTAGGCAACATCTACCAAAAACTAAGATAGGGTATCTAAGTTTATTTCTAGATGTTGAGTAGGCCATAAATAGCACTAATATAGTAGTTCTTCCCAAACAATAACAACTAAGGCAATTCTACCTAAAATAATTGCAACTAAGGAAATTTCATTTCCCCTAACTTAAGCAACTAAGGACAATTCCACCCTAAACATAAATGACTAATGCAATTTTACCTAGCTTGAGTAAAGAAGGCATTTCCATTCTAGACATGAACCATATATCCCAATTCACCTAAGACATGAATAACTATGTTAATTTGTAATACCTAACTTTTTATCCCTAGAAAATTTATAAAAGTTTATCCTTATTATCGTTATTACAACTCACCTTGTGAGTCGTAGGGTGTCATTATGAGTAATAAGGACCCTAATCATAGCCTAACCAGTGTGTGTGGCTAAGTTTTTTGTTCTATGTATGAGTGGCTCCCAACAAGTTGTATGGACTCAGTACGAGTCATGAAGTCCCAATCACAGTCAAACCAGTATGTGTTCTAAGTGTTCCTACCCTAGTGATAATTAGGACCATAAAATTCATAGGGTCCCATAATGGGTCATATATTATAAGTCGTAGACTCAACAGTATGTGTGCATAATGATACTATCTTGGCTACGACTCATGGTAATGAGTTGTAATATGTCGCTATGAGTTGCAGTGTGACTCATAGTTACTGGTGATAATTAGCTTTTAATTTGAGGGAACTTTATACTATTCTGTTCTTACCTAATTAAAACTCTACATCCATAAAGAACTCAAGGGGGTTATTTTTCATTCATAACTCAATCAAAACACTCCTTTCTCTCTAAATTCCCTCAAGCAAGATACTTAGGGTGTCTAAGAAATTGGTTATCCAATGGATAAGGAGTTGAACTCTCTCCATAAGACTTGACATTTTAGGCATGTTACTCTTCCTCAATTATTACTTTATGAAAGCATGTGTTTTAAATAGTTCTCCATGTGGCTTTGATATTGATTTTGGAACATGGATTGAGGGTTTTGAATGATTGTTATTTATGTGATGTTTCACATTTACATATGCATTGATTATGTTATTAATGATGGCTTTGAAATCAATTTGATGCATGGGTACGGTGAATAAAATAAGGGATTGTGATTTTCCTAAATTATGTGAATATTGACAATGAATTGGTAATAACCCCAACACAAATTTGTGAAAGTAGATTTTAGTAAGAGTGAAATTGTATCAAACTATTTGCAAAATAATCACATGATATAAAGAGGTTATTAAATCATGGTGATTTTATTTAATAAACAAAGGGAGTCATTTTCTTAAGTTAATATAATTGTGATGGCTTGTTAATGTTACCTTGCAAGTGTAGTTGGTATGAAAATACCAAAAACGTATGCATAAATGTGTATTATAGTTCAATGAATCAAAATATGTGATAAATATTTTAATAGGGATTAAAAGAGGGTTGTGTAGTTTAGTTTTGAAAGTGGAGGTCCCGAGGGACCAATACTGGAAAACATGGTTGCCAATGCGGGGATCTAAATGATTGAGAGGTTTGAGTCTCTGTTTTTATATAATTAAGATGCTAAAGTCACCATATTATATTACATGATTGGGTGCTTAATTCACCTTGGTATGCTGGGAGGTTCGAGTCCCCCATGGTGCCTATGCACATCCTCTGGTTCGTGCTGCAACATGCACTGAAACCTTTCCAGCTAGGAAGAGCTGGACCTATATAGCCTGTGGCTTCTTTCTTAGATGGTTGAGCTACACAAATCCAGGATAAGATTTTAAAAGTTGATAAGCCTTGTTCCCTATCCCGGCATGTGATATATATATACGTATTTGCCTTTGATGTTGTGCATTCGATTAACTGGTGTTTAATTATTACTGATGGCAATATTTTATCCTTTATCCCTGAGTTACATGCTAGTGCTCAACCCACTAAATATCTTTAAATGTTGTATCCCCAAGCGATGCAGGCACCAATGATACTTCTACTGTTCTTGTGCAGAGTTAGGTGGATCGACTCAGTTCGTCGATCGTTGTGGTAAAGTGGTGAGATTCCATTCCGATGTGTGAGCATATGCTAAGACTTTGAGGCTTTTAACTCTAAATAATTGCAAGGTTTTGAGAAAATTTAGTTATTTTTGATTAGTTTATGTTTTTTTTTTGCAGTTTAAGCTGATATGATAGAGAACCAATATGAAATGAAGCAAAGAAGTTAAAATTTGAAGAAATTTGATGACAAATGTGGCTGACGACATTTGTGATAAGTCGTCAGCCCTATGATAGGCTATTAGGTTGGTTGTCATCAGTAAATAGAGAATTGGCCTAAAGTGGTAGTTGTGACAACATTTTGTGATAAGCCGTCAAGGGTCTAATAAGTTATCAAGAAGGTCGTCAACCTACAGCAGCCAAGGAGAACTGAAGCAAAGCCTTGATGACATTTTGTGATAGGCCATCACGTAGCTGAGAGGTTATCAAGTTTGTCGTCAGCCTTAAGCAGGAAGAGCCAAAACTGAAGAAGAAGCTGACGACATTTGTGATAAGTCGTCAGCTTCCTGATAAGCTATCATAAATGTCATCCGCTAATCCGAAGGGTTTTTGATTTTTATTAATTTGTTTCCTTATTTAGGGTAAACTATTTAAATCTTTGTTTTAGGGTTTTATAGATATTATTATTATTATTATTCCGCACAAGGACGACACCTTGAGTTTTGGACAACATATTTTGATATTTTCTCTCTTTACTTCTTGACTTTAACAACATAACTATTTTTGAGAGATTATTATCAGTATTTTGGGATTTTTCCTTTGTGATCTAATCTGCGATTCACTAGTTATTATTCATCTTTGTAAGTTTATCTTTCAAATCATGAATTCAATTATGTGTTTTGTTCATTATATCATGAGTGGCTAAACTCCATTAACCTGAGTTATGGGATCCAGGGTTAGGTCTTGATGAGGTGCTAAGTATTCAAGATTCAAAAGGTGGTAGGATTTCTTGATAATTCTGAAGTTTTAATTAATATCTGTTGGTTGCAAACAATAGACACACCTACTTTGATTTGCTTGAGAAAGAAATCAAATATAGTAGGAAGTTAATTATTAGCAGGGACTCAAAAATACTTTGTTTAATAATCAGCACTGTAACAAGGTTGGTTAACCTGAGGTAAAATCTGGACAGTAAATAGAAATTTCGTAAGTCCGAGAGGATTAGGGAATTGAACGCTTAAGTAGGTCGAGAGACATTTAAGCATAACTTTGATAAAGATAGCTTGTTATCCTACCCACCACGAGAATCTTGAATGACTTTTAGCATTTGTCATGTACCGGAAGCCCTAGTGAACATAATTCTGGTTATTTCATAAACTCTTGATTTACAAACACCGAAAGTAAAGTGACAACCAACAACTTGTTAAACCTAAACCCCTATTTCAGGAAATATTAAACTATCAGTGGATTAAATCACAAATAACTTGAGTTCACGCCATATTCCGTGTGGGATTCGACCCCAACCTAGTTGGGTTTTATATTGACAACGATAGCTTACACCCATTCAAGAGTGTAATTTGAGCGTTATCACATTCTCCAAAAGACTTGGACATTTCATCAGTTTCTATTCGTAGATTAAAATTGAGAGTTCACATTACCATTAACATTGTCATTGTCATTGTCAGGGTCGGGGGCATGTCCTGACACTTTATTGATTTCGGGTTTGGTAGAAGGCTTTGTGGATTATTGTGAACTTAGGCGGTGATGATGGTTGTTTTTTGTTTTTTGATGATTACTAGTCATAAACACATTTTAAATTCTTTGAGCTTATCTTATTCTAACTTATTATATGTTCGAAATTCATACAACATTGGGGGTATGGTGTTTTGTTTGGCTAGGATTAGGGGGTGGTCTCCGGTCATTGTTGGACTTGAGATACCCATCACGGCCAGGACCTGGTTCTGGTCATGACATAATTACTCCAAGTTTACAATTTCAAGATAGCTTAAACTGTCCAACTAAACCAAATATTCTCATTCATGCTTTTAACACCTAAATCGCACCCTATATCTAGCATAATATCATAATCATATATGAGATAACTCAATCTAGGGAGAAGGTAAAGATAGTCTACCTGGATGCCGAAGAAAATCCTGAAGAATTCGCTAAATCACCTATTTCCCTTTTCGAGAAGCTTCCATAAGGTGCCACTCTATCAAAACCACAATCTACTCAAAAATATGAGAACAATGATGCCCATATTGCGCTATTGTGCTTCGAGTCCAAAATTATGTGAAAATCCTATGTGGGGCCTCTTTATCGAATCACACATTTGAAACTAACAAAGTGTCCCTCTATACTCAAGGAACATTTACACTAAAAAACTTTGAATTTCAAGCTATAACTGTGCTAAATTTAGGCACCAAGATTTTGGGGATTTTAGATAAGAATGGAGAATTTCAGCATAAAATTAATCAAAGCATACCATAAATTCGATGAAGAATCGCATAAATATTTTCCTAAGCTCCAAGATCACCCACACATGTATCTCCTAGTTTTCATACTATTTAGGGTTTAAGTATTTTGAGAATAGAGAAGAATGGTGAAAATCGGGCTATGTGAGGTTTTTATACCCTTCCCAGGAACATGGGTGCCACTAAGACGGACACTAGGGCTCTTTAGAGGTCAGCGCTAAAGCACCCAGATGACCGCTAAAATGGTCCTCCGCTGACATGGTAGGCCTCTATAACGGACCTTGGGCCGCTTTAGCGCTAGCCACAAAAGTGCCCAGGTGCAGCTAAAGCGGTACCTGTTGGTTGAGCTAGGGTCGCTAAAGTTCCCAATGGCCTGCTTTAGTGGTCACACTTAATATCAGGCACCATCTGGAGACTTGGAATTTTTCTAAGTCTCCGCCAACCCTCGAGATTCATTAAAACGCAAATGAATTATGCTACCTTATCAAATTCAATGTTCCGAACTCAATGGTGTAATCAAAATTTCCATCTAAGGTCATTTCGATGAAAAGTGAATCCTTCACCCACTTGCCATTTTTCTTAACTTTTGGCTAACACAACTCGAAATACAGCCGAGAGCCTCGAGACTGAAACCAAGGGTCCACCCATCCTAAAATCAACATTCCAAAGTTGTTGGACTGTCAGAATTGGCATACAAGGTCGTTTAACTGAAGTTTTTACCTGGCAGCCAACTTGATCTAGCAAAGGTTTCAAATAGGGAATTGTCTCTAATAAACAAACGAAGTTCCCAGTAACTAAACACTCAGTTCCAACGAGTCATAAATGACTTGGGGAAGCTATAGGAAAGCTCTAAATGAAAAATTTGGCGGAAATAGCAAAAATGGCCTGAAGGGTCATTACAATATCCACTATTAAAGGAACTTTCACTTGCAAAAGTAAAAAGTTAGGATGTACCTAGTGCCTCGAGTTGGTAAGGATATTGGGTCCACACCTCACTCTTAATCTCCTAAATAGCCTCCTCTAGTGGGTGGTGCCTCCACTGAATCTTAACTACTGGAATCTCTCTAGTGCGCAATTTCCTGACAACCCTAGCGAAAATGAGAACAGTCTCCTCCAAGAAGGTCGAATGCTTATCCAATTGAACCGAGTCTTATTTAACCACATGAGACGGGTGGGGAATCTATCGTCGCAACATAGAAAACCGGATAAGCAAAAATAAAATTTGGAGGTAAGGGCAACTCATAGGACACCTCACCAACTGTGTGAAGGATTTTAAAGGGTCCAATATATCTGGGTTTGATTGGATTTCCTTCCAAACCTCATCACACCCTTCATGGGTGATACACAGAGGAATACCTAATCACCAACTACAAATCTCAAGGCACGAAGTCTACGATCTGTATAATAATTCTCCCTACTCTAAGCTATCCTCAACTTATCCTGAATCACTTTGAATCTATCCAATGACTCCTAAAGTAAGTTAATACCACAGGGTCTAATCTGATCAAACCATCCAATCAGAGAAAGACACCTCCTACCACATAAAGACTCAAAAGCCACCTTCTCAATACTCGAATGGTAACTATTATTATATGCAAACTCTGCCAAGATTTAAGTATTTGTTATAACCGAACTAAGGCCTGGCCATGACGGGTATCTCAAGTCCACCACGGACTGAAGACCAATCCCTTAATCCAACCTTAGGAGCAAAGTAATAGTAATCATGATAATAATGCGGAAGCCAACTAAGTAGTAATAAGAAGATGGATAAATGACTCAATGAAGCTAAGAGTCAAGACAATATCAAACCAACCCACATCTATCCATAATAGCCTCTAAAACCAGAATACCAAATAGGTTGGGACGTGCCCCGACCATGACTAAAAGAATCCAAAAGTACTAAGCCAAAAATAAAAAAATGAAAATTATAAGGCATTCCGAAGAATGAAGGCTCACCACTTCACAGCTACTCAATCAACGTTCTAATCTACATAACGTTGCACAGGGGTAAAAAGAGTGTTTTCAGACCCTACATTATGAAACAATGTAGCATCCTAGGATGGTTAGCAGGGTGAGCGCTAGCATGTAACTCAAGGGATATGATAACATAATTCCATATCCAAAAGTAAGTCAAAACCATAATGCATACATTTATAGACACACACGCGTGCACACACACACACACATATATATGATGTTAGGACAGGGAACAAGGTTTATGCATGATATTTTAAAATCATTAACCTGGACTGTGTATCTCTAACCATCCTACAGGCACCCACGGGCTATATGGGTTCAACTCCCCCTGCTGAAAGGGCCCAGTGCGTGTTAGCCATATGAACCGGAGAAATTCTAGGAAGGTACAAAGACACCGAGGCTCCAACCATTCCAATATATATATATATATAATGTGTGATGTATGTGCACAGTCATTAAGACCCTACACCGACAAAGGCAGTTTCCAATATCTGTCCTCCTGGGACCTCCACCTTCCACGACGAGCTACACTACCCTATTTAAGCCCAAATTAAAGGAACAACCACTTGGTATCATTATACTAATACATTTGCAAGCTAAATAACACATGCTAAATCAATTCATAAAACCACATTGAATCTCCATATTCCATTAAAATCAAATCCATGGCTACCAACGCTATCCATATCCACTTAAATAACCATATATAACCACTTATCCATTAATGTAATGCATTGAGTTCAAATGCAAGTAAAACCATGCAATTTTTCATACTTAAGATAAAATTCATAAAGTGGATTGAGGTTCATGCAATTCCAAGTCAAAATTCATCCAATTTGGGGAAACCCATGTTCCCTATTCCAACCATTTAATTAAAGTACCAATTCAGTCCCAAAAACATCAATTTAAAGCATGAATAATCAATTCAAATCATGGGACAAGTAGTTCAGTAAAAAATAATCAAAACCCTTTAACCCAATTTCAAAACCCACAAGTTAAATCACATGAAAATCCATAAAATAAATGCCACAATGTAAAATTAACATTTGGGGAAGAGATACACGCCGGAAACACACAAGTTTTTGAAATCAATTTGATGTTTGGAGCCCAAAAGATGATTGCATGGTGAAACCCTTAAGATTTCTTGGTTTTTGTGTTTGAGAGTGAAATAAAGGGATTTGATCTTTGAAAACTGATAGGAATGGGGCTATTTAATGTTTAAAAGTCATGGAAAAGGTGAAAAGACCAAAAACCCATCACCCCAAGTGAATAAAAACAAAATTGTATAAAAGTTATGCCTTGGCGTGGCACACCAATATCGCAGAGGTTGTTCCACGTGTCATGCCAATATTGTGGAGGGTAACCTATGTGACACGACAAAAAATGGAGTCTCACTTCCCTGATATTCAAAAATTACCCCAAACCCTTTTTGAAAATTTTGAAACTCTCCCAGAACCCCCTTTTAACATTCCTAAACACAATTAAAGTGAAAAATTGATATTTCAAACACGAGAAGGTAAAAAATAAAATGAGGGAAATTTTAAGGGTCTTACAGTGTTGCTTCCATTGACTTCCAAAATCCTTAATACATGCTCGGAGAATGTCTTTGAGAACTTAAATAGTTTGCTTTAGCTATCCATTGGTCTGCGGATGGAAGGCTTACTAAGATCCACCTGAGTATCCAACTCCTCCTGAAATTCTCTCCAAAAGTTAGAAGTGAACACTGAATGCTGGTTTTAGATGATAGATATATGCACTCAATGAAAACAAACTATCTCACTAACATAGATACGGGCTAACCTCTCGATGCCGAAGGACATTTGAATAGGAATAAAAGATGCCAACATAGTCAACCGATCCATAGTGACCCAAATACCATTGGAACCATGAAAGGTACGAGGAAATCCACTAACAAAGTCCATGGTAATCAGCTCCCATTTCCATTCGGGAATGGGTAACTCTAAATAAAACCACCAAGTCGTTGTTTCTTAGCCTTTACTTGCTGACAATGCAGGCAACGAGCTATAAAGTTTGCCACTTCTCTCTTCATACCACTCAATCTAAAGTGCTATCTTAAATCACTATTCATCTTAGCTATACCCGACTGAATAGAATACCTAGTGCTGTGAGCCTCATACAAAATTGCCTGAATCACATCACCAACCCTTAAAACACAAATATGGCTATAAAATCTCAACACCCTCAGAATCTAAGGTATCTATTTTGGACTCACCACTTAACACCTAATCACAGATGATGCAAAGTCTCTTATCCTCAAACTAGACATCTTGAATCTGCTCAAATAGTGAGAATATTGCCTCAACACCGGCAAGATTCCTCTTAGGGTCTGAAATATCTAGGCGTACCATCAAGTTGGCTAAGGACTGAATGTGCTATTCCAATGGCTTCTGAGAAACTAAAATATAGTCCAAGCTACCCATACTCACTACCTTTCGGCTGAAGGAGTCCGCTACCACATTCACCTTGCTTAGATAATACATGATAGAGATATCATAATCCTTAAGAAACTTCATCCATCTATGCTGCCTTACATTAAGCTCTCTCTTAGTCATAAGATATTGAAGACTGATGATTCATGAAGATCTCACAATACACACTATAAAGATAATTTCTCCAAATCTTAAGCGCGAAAACTACCATCGCCAACTACAAATAATGAGTGTGGTAGTTGCGTTCAACTTTAATTCAGCTTCCTTGATGTATAATCAATAACACGACCTTGCCGCATCAATACACAACCCAAACCAATGCTAGAAGCATCACAATACACAGTGAATCCCTTACCCTTAATAGAAATATCTAAAATTAGAGTTGAAGTAAGAAACTACTTGAGCTTTCAGATGCTAGACTTACACTTCTCAGACCATCAAAAAGGAACCTCCTTATGCGTTATTCTGGTTATCGACGCTGTAATAGTAGCAAAACTCTCAATGAATCATCTATAATAATTGGTTAAACTAATAAAACTACGAAGATCTGTCGGAGATATCGATTTGGTCTAATCATGAATGGCCTTGATCTTTGCTGGGTCTACCATAATACCATCCTTAGACACCACAAGCCAATAGAATATCACCGACTCAAGCCAAAATTTATACTTAGAGAGATATGATCTCTTAAAGTCTGGAGCACAATCTTTAAATGTTGCATATGATCCTCCTTACCATCAAATACACAAGGATGTCTTGGATGAACACAACCATAAAGGAGTCTAATATGGCTTGAATACGTGGTTCATCAAATCCATAAATATGGCTGGGGCATTAGTTAACTTAAAATACCTCATTAGGAACTCATAATGACCATAATGGGTCGTAAAAGCTGTGTTTAGGATATCATCAGCCTAAATCCTCAACTTATGGTAACCGGATCTCAAATCAATCTTAGAGAACACCATTGCTCCCTGAAGCTGGTCAAACAAATCATTAATGTAAGACATAGGATAATGGTTCTTCACCGTTACCTTATTAAGTTTTCTATAATGAATACACATACACAGAGAGATATTCTTCTTCTTTTCAAACAATATAGGAGCTCCCTCAGGAGACACAATCTCCCTAATTAAACCCTTACTAAGAAGATCTAAAAGCTGAGAATTTAGCACCTTAAGCTTGACAAAAGCCATATGGTAAGGTGCCATAAAAATAGGTCAGGCACTCGGATCAAGGTCAATAACAAACTTAATACTATGCTTGACAGGAAGGCCAGATAGATCACAGGGAAAACATTAACAAACTCATAAAATACAAGATCTGAGTCAAGTGATGGAATCTCCACACTAACATCATGAATATAAGTGACGTAAGACTGACAAACCCTTAAAATAAGCCTTTTAGCATAGATATAAGAAATAATAACCATCAGCTCATAGCTAATAACTCTCTGCCATATGATTGGGGGTATACTAGGCATGTCTAAGGTAACGATCTTGGCAAAACAATCCAGGATCTCGTAATAATGGGATAACCAATCTATGCCCAGAATCACATCAAAATCCACCATGTCCAAAATAATAAGATCAACATGAGTATCAAGCTCTTGAATAGTCACAACACATGATCTAAAAACCTCACCCGCTACTAAAGAATCACCCATAGGAGTAGATACACATAATGAAATATATAATGAATCCAAAATAATTCTAACTGTGGAGCATAATAGGAAGACACATAAGAATATGTGGATACCAGATTGAACAAAGCAAAGCATGACTAACGGCACACCAAAATCATACCTTTAATAATAACATCTGAACTCTTAGCCTTGGGTTTAGTTGGTACTCTATACAACTTACCACGCCCGCCACCTGGTTGGGCTCCTGACCGACCTCCTATCCTACCTACCTGAGAAACTCTACGAGCACCTTGGGGACTACTATGCAATTATGTATACCATTTCTAGATATAGGATGGACTGCTCTAATAGGTAGGATACACTGAGCTGAAGGAATAATCACTCCAAGACTGAGAAACTCACTCAAGAAATAACCAAAGGCTTTACAGCCATAACATGCCCCAGGCACTAGAATAATACCAGAAGACCAGGCAGACCTGAAATAACCACCATGACTAGTATATCCAGAAGATAAAACCCTCCAAGACCAACCATGACCCTATCCAGGAAGATCAAAAGATCCAAACTGGTCTCCATCGATTATATGAAGCACAACTTGAACATGTCTACTAGACTAACCTTGATGTTAATTCAACTGACGTAGAGGTTACTTACCCTAAGAATTACTACCTCTAAATTAGGAGCAACCATGAATCCTACTAAACCTACCCAGATATCACGACCTCTTATCATTGCCTCTTTTGGCCTCGCAATGCATCTCTTCTATAAGCTGAGCATGATAAAAAACCTTAGCAAAAGATCTACTCGCAATAACCAAATGGTGTATACATGCAAAAAAGATTATCAATCCGTAGACCAATCAACGAACCCTCTCACACTCAGTAGTTAGAATAAAAGTAGCATGCCTAAACAACTTATAAAATCGAGTCTCGTACTCTACAACAGTCATAGAGCCCTTTTCTAACCTCAAGAACTAATATATCAAATGATTCCTAAGACTTTGAGGCATGTACTTTTACAAGAAGATCTCGGAGAACTATGTCCATGTCAAAGGGGAAGATCCAGCTGGCCTGGAATCAATATAACCTCTCTACCAATGTCAAGTTGCCAAGTCTAATTGAAAAATATTGTAATCCACGCCACGAGTCTCAACTAGGCTGAAATTATGGAGCCTCAAGAGCAATCAAGAACCCATACACATCCCCGACCAATGCACCAGAATACCTAGGCAGAGCCAATTTCAAGAATCTATACAAAATAATTTACTCCTTGATAGATATAGCAGGTTGGGAAACTACTGATGTAGGAGGAACCTCAACTCTGGAAGCTACAACTATAGGTTGTGCCCCTACTTCAGTACTCTTTTGATCTATAGACTTCATACTATCAGGCAGTACACCACCAATCAATCCCAAAAGCTAAACAAAAGCAAGCCTAGGCACTAAAGAAGAAATAAATTATGATAGAGATTGGTTTGGTCCTTGGCTTACTGCTGGCCGAGGCAAAAGAATCACTTGCTCGGGAGCAGGAATGAGATATGGTGAAGGCCCCCTATCCTATCCCTTAGCTGGGGACACATCTCAAGATTATCTACAACCTTTAGGTCATCTCCAAATAATGATAGAATCCCTACACTCGGTTTGGGGACCCTCATTTTATGTAGGGGTAGCACGTGTCCTAGCCATCTGTGAAAGAGCAAAACCAAAGGAATGCTTTAGAAACCAACTCAGACTCTTAGCACAAAATGAGTGAAAGAAGTGAAGAACTCTTAAGAATGTCTTATAGCCTCCTAAAGTTAAGAAATAAACATTATCCTTCTGATTTGCGGGACTCTACTAGATATTTGCTCATGTACCAACAATATTGGTGAAATCTATGCTCAAATACCAATTTTTCACAACCCAATTTTGCCGAGTCATGATGGCACATATTCTATCCCATTAATAGGTTAGAAAAACCATAGCCTAAAGCTAGATGAAATGGGCTAACTTGGTGGAAAATGGCCTAAAAGTCAAAAATTAACAAATAATGATTTAAACAGCAATAATACAGTCATAAAGGCCTAATAGATAGAGAGAAAATCAACAACCATCCCAAGACTCAGTAATGTTGGTACAAAAGCTACTAGAAATGAACTATGAGTACTAATAATCAAATAAAATCTGTCTCAATGATGAAAAACTAGACATACATGTAAATAGAAGGAAAAGGGGTAACTTCGACTTTAAGAGCTCACCGAATCTCTGTAATCACTCAGCATGATTGATGAATCAACAACAACAACTAGTACTCGAATCTACATCAAAAAGGTACAAAAGTATAGAATAAGTACCAAAACCATGGGTACTCAGTAGACATCATCAATTGACTAATCTATCTTAATATAAATACGATAAGATAAAAGCTATAATAAGGTAAGTCAAGGCAAAAGGGGTAAACCTAGAAATAAGCTTTAACACCATTATCGATAAGTAAATAAATACATTCAAGATAAAAATATAAAGATCATACTAATATAACTACAAGATTGGCCCCCATAAGCCAATAGGTTCGAAAATGTAAATATCCTGATATTGGCCTCCATAAGCTTGAAGGGTACAATCAAAGAAACTAAACAACTTCATAGCCACAAATTTCCAAATTATCATGTCATAACCAACAATTCATCTGAACCATGTCATTTCATGCATAATTCCAAATGCTAGACTTTAACTAGAACTCAATAGTATCATCATTATTATCATTATTTATCGGGCATGAACTAGAACTCATATTATCAAGATCATTATCAACTGGCCAACTGAAACCAGAACTCATATTATAAATTATATCAACAAACAATATCACCAAAACATATCGATAAACTAACCCAATAAACTAAACCAATACCACATTTAATAAGTCATGCCAATTACCATGCCCATATTCTATGTCAATAGTCAAAATCTTAAGTTATTTCAATAATCATATCGATAAGCTACCAATCATATCTATAAGCCATTTATCATATACATAAGCCATATCATATATATAAGCCATATCATAGCTATAAGCCATATCATATCTATAAGCTATACCATTAATCACATCAATATCTATATCTTTGAGTATGCCAATTGTCCATATTATTCATCATATCCAAAAGCCATACCAATAATCACATGTATAAGTCATTATTCATATCTGAAAGTCAAATCAATAATCATATATATATATATATATAAGCTATTAATCACATCGAGTTATAACTTAAAATAGAACCAATTTTCCAATATCCAACTAACATATTCATCAAATACGTTCAACCTTCTCAAGTCTCAAACCAAACAGTAATATGGGTATTTGATACATAAATAAGTCTACAAGGCTAACACAAATTATGTCCTAAGGTGAGGCTGATGGGTCTACTCTAATCCCTAAAATCCATTTTAGGCAACATCTACCTCAAACTAGGCTAAGGTATCTAAGTTCATTTCTAGATTTTGAGTAGGCCATAAATAGCCCTAAGATTGTAATTTTTCCAAACATGAACAACTAAGGAAAACCTACTGAATATAATTCTAACTGAGGTAATTTCCCCAAACTTAAGCAGCTAAGGAAAATTTCACCCTAAACATGAATAACTAATATATTTTTATATACCTAAGTAATTAAGGCATTTCCATTCTAAACATAAACCATGAATTCAATTCACCTAAGACATAAATAACTACGTTAACTACTCTATGTTTACGATTTCAAGATAGCCTAAATGGTTCAACTAAACTAGATATTATCATTCATACTTTCAACACCTAAATCTCACCCCATATTTGGAATAATATCATAATTATACTTGAGAGAGCTCAATCTAGGGAGAAAGTAAATCTAGCCTACCTAGATACTGAAGAAAACCCAAAGAATCTGCTAAATCACCTATTTTACTTTCCGAGAAGCTTCCGTAAGGTGACACACTATCAAAATGATAATCTACTCATAAGTACGAGAACAATGATACCCATATTGCACTATTATGCTTTGGGTAAAAAATTATGCAAAAATCCCATGTGGGGCTTGTTTACGAAATCACACATTCAAAATCAACACAATATCCCTCTATGCTCAAGGAATATTTACCCTTACAAAATGGGTATATCTGAGCTATAATAGTGCTAAAATTTAGTGACCCAGCATTTAGGGATTTTAGATAAGAATGGTGAATTTAATCATAAAATTAATGAAAGCATACCACAAATTTGATGAAGAATTATGAAAATAAACTTTTCCCAAGCTCCAAGATCATCCACAAATGTATCTCCTAAATTTTTACACTATTTAGGGTTTGTCTTTTGAAAATAGGAGAAGAATGGTAAAAATCGGTCTAAGTGGGGTATTTATACCCTTCTCAAACATGTGGGTGCTGCTAAAGTAGACACTGGGCTACTTTAGAGGTTGGCGCTAAAGTGCTTAGTTGACTTGGCAGGCTGCTAAAGTAGACCTTGGGCTGCTTTAGTTCTAGCCATTAAAGCTCCCAGGTACAGCTAAAGTGGTACCTATTTGCTAAGATAAGACCTTTAAAGAACCCAATGGGCCGTTAAAATACCCTTTACTAAAGCGCCCATTTGGGTGCTTTAGCAGTCACACCAGATATCAGGTACCAGCTGGAGACTTGAAATTTTTTTGAGTCTTCGCTCTCTCAAAATTTATCCACAATCTTGTATACAAAAATGGACTATGCTACCTTATCAAATTTAACATTTCAAACTTAATAGTGCTGTCTAAATATCTATCCGAGGTTGTTTTGATAAAAAATAAGTCTCACACCCACTTGCCATTTTTCTTAACTTTCAGCTAATAGCACAAAATGAGCTCGGGAGCCTCAGTCAGAACCAAGGGTCCACCCAACTCGATGTTCAAAATCTCTTAGAACTATTAGAATGTTTAATGAAAGTTTTTTCTCGATAACCAATTTGAACCAGTGAAGGTTTCAAAACTAGGAGTTGGCTCTAAAAACCAAATGTAGGAAAGCTATAAATGATGAAAATAGGAAAAAATATAAAAAATGACCTGAAGGGTCATTACATTTTTTCAATAACCTTTCTGATGTGACTATTTGTAGTCTTTCTGAAGGATTTTTCTACCTATGCCTTGGATGATTGTCCCTATAGACCACATTATTTAACAACCATAGTGGTTGTTCTGTATGCATTATTTTTCTTTTCTGCATCACCCAATGCATCAAATTTGTTGATAGTGGAAATCCCTTTAACACCATGCCATACTTGTTCTTGTTTCCACCTTTTTTTTACCCATCTTTTCCAACTTCTCTTCTATTTTTCTGTTCCTTAAGTTCTTTATTCTCCTTTGGTTCTCTTTAACACCTTGATCCCTATAGTTTCTTTGTTTTGACTATATGTTTTTCTCTTTATTGACATCATCTTCTCGCTAACTGTCATTTTTTTCTATTGTCTCCTTCCCTTTGTGTAATGGTTCGTCCTTGTGTTTTATATATTTTCTTGGCAATCTTAACATATACTCTGGATGAATACATAGAGTTTCTTCTCATTATGTCCCTAGATCAAATAGTTTTTGTAGTACTTGAGGACATAATCATATTTATTTCTAATCCATTTCTCCACCACTTTCCTATTTTCCCTTCTCATTCCAATATTAATCCTCTTAGGGAATTTACTGAGTAGGTCCACTTATACCTTTACTCTTGCAAAATTAGGTCTCATTTGATTCATGGGGGCCATATACACCTATAACAGTTTTCATATAGTTGTTTTTAAAGAGAAAACAAAGTTCTTTCCAAAGAAGTTTGGCAGTAGTGATGGAAAGGAAATCCAAGCAATTTTTGTTATGGTCTCTTCTTTTAGATCAAACAACGAATCCTATTTCAAAGTTCTCATTGAATAGACCAATTACAATGAGTAATGTAGAAAGCTGGCTTAGATAAGATATTAACATAGTCTTTAGAAAAGTGGCATGAATCAACACATACATTGTCATGACCCAATTTCTTATGTCATGATGACACCTACTATAACCCACCAGTAAGTAAGCCAACCCGTAGGCTGAAACTACTAGTAACAGACTACCAAGAGAAATGAAGGATGAATGAAAAATAAATATATTAAAAAGTCTAAAATACACCAGATATTTCCAAAACTCGGTGGAATCAATAAAAGAGCTTCTAACATAAGAAGATTAAAAAATGAAGTACTAAATGAATATACTTATACAGCCCATCTATAAATATAACATGGAGATTAGTCTAGTATTTAGGATGGAGAATAGAAATACTTCAAACAGCAAAAGCTTACCCTATGTCCCTAAACCATAGATGCTTCATACGACGTATATAACAATAACAATAACCCGTACTATGATCTGCAGGCTACAAAAGTGTAGTATGAGTACCAAACACGTGGTACTCAATATGTAGTTGTCGTCTGAGCTCCAATGATAATGAAAATGTACATAAAATTCAAGCAAGAATGTAAACTATGCTCAAATATCTAGGAAACTAACATAGTAAAGCTAAGGAGGCAATAAGGATAAACTATCCAATTCTATCCATACTCAGGAACCTAACCACTATACCATATATCACTAACCTACATAAAAATAAAGAGCAGATGAAGGATATATAATAGATTACAAGGACAAGGAACATATATACAACATGAACACATGAAGAAAGGGAGAGATATAGGGTAATAGAATAATTATATATATAAATGTATGTACATAAATAAGGCTAACCCAAAGGTACAACCTAAAGTAGTCAACTGGCATCTTAAGGCATCCTAATCATTGTAAAAACTAGTACTAACATAATCAAGATATCTAATCCATATGTCTAAACATGAGATAATTATCCATAATAAAGCAACCATAAAGAAATAAATCAGAATCATACTTGGAATCTCAGTACCAGTTCAATAATTAACCTTTCATGAACTAACCATAATAATAACACAATATAGTAACCAACTAGCCCGGACAAACAATACCAAAACCGGACCTTACAGCCTAAAAGGTCAATCAACACATAACACACCTTGAGGAATACTTATCACCTGTAACTATGTAACCCCCATAAGGCTAATAGATATAGGCGCATACTGGTGATGGGAAATGCACATGCGAGGATGAATGTAAAGTATAATCCATACTATTATAACTAAACCAAGTAGCATAACATAACTAGTATATACAACCTATAATGACCTCTCTTCACCGACACAATAGTTCACGGATGAAGGAGCCCCTAGGGGTTTCGGAGTATCCATATACACTGACTTGGTCTCAATCCAGGAACTTCAATCATCATTATCATTATCTTCAATCTACTCTGTCTAGCACCGAAGAGATATATATATATATAATAAATGCATAGACTCAAATCGTGTCTAAAAGAGTGTAAGTCCATAAATTCATTGCTCAAGGTAAACTCCGAGACTAAATCATCATAAAAGTGTAGAAAGGATCGAATCTCTCTTGACCAAAGCAAGTAGTAGAAAAATCATGGACCAAAATTTTTCTTGGTCAAATCTGTAAAATATCATTTTTAGTCTCAAAAACTCATAAATTATTCATTAAGGTAGTATGGTTCCCATTATGAAAGAATCCATTTTAAAGTGAAAAGTGAGAATAAATACTTTTGTAGGAAAAATAGTAGTAAACTATGTTTTAGTAGGAATCATACCATTTAGTGAGCATGAATTGTTGATGTCCCGTGGAAACATGACACATTTGATGCTTAAAATGGTGAAATTATGCATTAACTTAGGTCATTTTAGATATGATGTTTATTTTGTATGTTTTCCAAGCAAACTAGGTCGGAAGTGATGTTGAACTAAAAAGAAGAAAAGAAAGTGCTGAAAAGTTGAAGTACTAGTCAAGTTACGAGTCATTAAGTCACATTACAACTCATAGCCAGACTCATAAAGATAATAGTGGGCAAAGCAAAATTCCAAAAGTGAAGTCATAGAAGACTATGAGTCATAAGGTCAGACTAAGACTCGTACGGTAAATCTGTACTAAGAACAGTGTGCAGGATCCTGAAGGCTAATGCTCCAGTGGTAACGAGTGAAGGCGACGAGTCATAAGGACTGACTATGACTCAGGGTGAGAAGTCATAAATAGAACAGACTAGAGAGCCCTAAAGATAACAAGCTACTGGAGTGACTACGAGTAGCAGCATAAGATTCGTATGGTGACATTATGAGTCGTAACCACCAATACAAAAAGAGAGCTACGAAAGCCAATAATGATTCATAGCCAGACATAATGACTCTTTGCCAAAGTCGTAATCACTACCGACAAAGTTTTCCTTTTTTTTTTATTAGGTTTCCTTTGTTGTTTTGAGATACTATAAATACCCTAGGGTTATTCCTTTATTGTGTTACGTACTTTTGATACTTTTTCACATACATTGACTTCTTGATACAACTATTCTTGGGTTTTTGGTTCTGTATTCAATTGAAGATTTTGGATTTTATTCTTTCATCCTTGTGCAATTAATTACATGTCTTTATTGATTCCAATGAATTGTTGCATGAGCATGAGTGGATAATTTCATTGACTAGGGTTGGTTAAATAACAACGTAAGAGAAGTGGGAGATTTGTCTAGTCTATTTGTAGCTGCATGCATTGTGATCTTCTTACTATTAATTGTTCCCCAAGCCACTATAGACGCTTGGTAATTTCCTGTATTCTAGATCGTCCTCACAAGGGAGTTTAAAATTTGAAAAAGGAGATCATGAAAGTGATTTGAGGCTATCAACCCTCGTCTTATCAACTAGAGACTTAAAGGGTGATAGTTGTACTAGGGTCAAGTACAATGGACAACAAGGTAATATCATGGACCCAAAAGGTAAAGGGTAAGATTTATCAATGCATTCACAAGAAGGTTGATAATAAATAACTTGTCAGATTTTGCATGTAGGGCAGTGGGATAGGTGACTTGAACACGAGAACCTTGCAGAGCTAAGAAGCTAGGGAAACATAGTCTTAGTGTTCGTCTTCTATTTCTTACAACCTCAAGCACTCAAGTTTGGCTACTTGTTACTTTTTACTTAAAGCTCTCGTCATTTACTTTTCTGCATTGCTCGCAATCTCGCAAAGTTTGGGAGATAATTCTATGCATTACCGGTGGGTTCGGCCCCAACCTAGTTTGGGTTCCTATATTTGAAATCAGCCATAATATACTTCTTAGGAGGTTAGTTTTTGGGCGACATCAATTATACTGAATCTATGCATGCCATTACCAGTATCTAAACATTACGATCATAAGCATCTAAATACCAATAAACTATGGACATGTTCTTTACAAGGGTAAATCACTTCCCAAAATTCAACTAATATCATAATCACGATCTTCGAACCAATAATCAATAACCGGCTTAACTATAACACCATTCGGGAAACCATCACTATCTACCATCCAACACGTAAGGTAGTAAATCTTATAATAAAGGATTATTAGCCTCAACTATCCCTAACATGCTAGCAACCTAGGTAATAGGATTCTAGAAGCATAATAAGTATTTTACCTTAAGGGTCGATTCACCCTTCTATCCCTAAACTCATAAATTTGGCTAAGTCATACTGTTCTACCTACGATCAGATCCTAATATCCCTATCTAACATGCAACATATATATTACACTAACATGCAATATATATATTACACTATCTCATCAAGATGAGTTGACCAAAGCCTTCCTCGATTCGTACTGCAATCCTTAAATCTCCCATAAAGCATGTGCCTTCGCTCTATGATCCCAAAATGCAGTCATGCTATTAAAATAGTAATCTACATGTCGTTTGGATTAAAATGAGACCCATATTGCTATATTCAAGATGAGTCTAAAAATGAACCTGGAAAATGGGTTAAAAAATAAAAAGGTTAAAACTATAATTTTATTTTAAAAGTATGTTCCCATACTCATTGAAGTCTACAACTGTAAACCCACACAAAAATAAGTCAAAAAGAAGGTTCAAATTAAAGAAAAACCATTTTCAAACTTTACCAGCAAAAATCCTCAAAAATCATTTTGAAATCAAGAATTTGAAGTTGTTTTTAAGATGGAATCGAGGGGAAAATGATAATTATAAGATTGGAAAACTTACACATGAAATAAATCTCAAAAAATCCTTTGAAATCTCCCACATCTGAGCGTTCAAGCCCCAAGAACTAGAAAAATAGGGTTTTGATTCTCAATATGGGTGGAAATCATGTAAATAAAATAGAATTTCTTAGGAAATGGGGAAAATAGAGTTTTAAATTGATATACAATGATTATATGACAAAAATGCGTAAAGAATCATCAAAATTGAAGATTTCTAGCTCCCAAAATGTCAAAAGTACAAAAAGGGTTCCATTTTGGTCTTAACCATTAGCGATGGTCGCAAACGTGAATAAAGTTTGCTTTCACGACCTGGATAAATGATCGCAAATGTGGTCAAAAGTTTGCTTTTGTGGTCACACCAGCACCAACAATTTTAAAACTTATTTTTGACCTCTGAAACTCATTCGGAACCCTATGAACATGATACACTTGTGCAACTTTATTGTTAAACACATTTTGGATCCAATGAAATCATTAAAACTTTTATTAGAGATAATTTTGACTAAATGTAAGGCCCATACCAAAGGTCCATTTTTCATATAATCTGCCTAATTGCCCAAAATGAGTCTAAGAGCCTTGAGACCTGAACCAAGTGACCCTTTATCCTAAAATAAATATTCCAAAGGTGATGGTACCATCAGAATTCTCATCCGAGGTTATCTACTAGGAGTCTTTGCCTGACACCAAATTCTAAATAGCAAAAGTTCCAAAACAAAGAAATGGGCCTAAAATCCAAATGATCTATCTGATAACCAAACTGATAGTTTTGGCAAGCCATAAATGACCTATGACCGATGTGTGAAGGCATAAAATGCTAGAAACACACCTAAATCAAGGAAATAACATGGAGGGTCATTACATATATGATATTCACCAATCCAATAATGCACTCCCTCTTTGGTCTAAATATTTTTGGAATTAGTATATGTAGATCTTGTATACTAATCCATCCATATTACTATAGGCTCAAAATAATTTTTCTCTAAACATCTTCATTCAAAATCATTTGATCCATTTTGTTTTCTTCCTAGGTTACTATAGGATCTCCATGTAGATATGAAATTGATTTCAACAAAATTGGTTTAAAGGTGGTGTTAGTCATAAGAGTGCTCGTATATATATATGTCACAACACAATTTCTTAAGTCATGAAAGCATTTACTTTAACCCACCAATAGATATGCCAAACCATAACCCAACATAGTGAGTAACAGGCTAATAAGTGAAAAAAGATATATAAACAACAATAAGCAGCAAACATGAAATAAGAAATACAAGTATGCCATACAAGATAGGGAAGAGGACAAAATAGATCAAAACGAATACCTCAAGACCTAGAAGTTTCAGTACAAGTTCCACAAGAACAAAAATAGTACTACACTATACCAAAATATACATCTAGTTTCCAAGTATAAAAAATAAGACTATCATGAAAATAGAAGGAGAAGGATCACCTCCAAACTCTAAAAGCTCACTCAAATCTCCGATCAATAGAACAACTTAATGTTAGTGACAATGGAGATAAATCATACTAGGATTTGCATAAGGGAAAAAAATTTCAGAAGTGTAGTATGAATTTCAAAACACAAGATACTCAGTAGAATTATAGGCTGAGTGAGCTCAGTTAAATTAAAACCATAGACATAGTGCGAGTATATATAATAAAGGCAATAAATGAAGGCCAGTCATGGAATAACACAAATTTAAATAACTCAAACACAAAAATAAATGTATAGTTATAACCTAACTGGACCCTCATAAACCTAAAAGGTACACATAAGGAGAAATAAAACCAACTGAGCCCCCATAAGCATAATGGATATAACAAACATGTAGTAATAGTAGTATAGGAGTGAGTACAAAAGTAAGTAAAGTATGAATGATCTAAGGAGTGTAATATGTGTAACATATATTCCTTTTCCAGCATAACCATAATCCTATCGACCTCAACTAGATTTCTAGCTAAATATCAATAATAATAATAATATTAATAAGAAATGCCAGACTCGAATCAGAACTAATGGATAGTAATATACCCAATGTCAGATTTGAATTGAAATAAATAGGTATTAATTAGTAAACCGGGTACAGACTTGTACTGGAACTTATAAGTAATCTATATGTAGTAATATTCCAAAGTTATGATTCTTCCCAAGTCCATGTAGTCATTATTCTCATTTTTGAAGCTAAATCATGGAAGGAGAATTAGATTCAATTTATTAAGTCTAAACTCGCGATTTAAGGTAAAAATAAACATGCCAAGGGTATTGAAGCTAATAGGATTATGGTAATGTTTAAGGCAACATAATACAAATGAAAGACTCCCAAATAGTTCTACAACCAATTAAGTCAAAAAGGATATTATTCTAAAGCAATCCATCTTAAAAAGGCCAATAAGGTAAACTACAACCCCAACCTAATCTAAGGAACACATCAACCCAAACCCAGGATAAGGCTCCAAAATTCATTCCTAAGGCCCTAAATATGCTAAGTCATGACCAAAGGGATAAGCCACTACTAACTTAAGGGAAATGATTCCAAAATCTACCCTAACCCCCCAATTAGCAAAAATAATTAGAAGTTACTAAATAAATATCCGAATCATAAGAACCCATCCTCACCTAGAACAATATCAAACTAATAACATAATAGAGCAAAGTCTAGGAGAGAGATAAGCTTGACCTACCTGGATGCCATTGAAAGTACATAAAAACCTCTATAATAGAGATTTTTACTTTTGAGAAGCCTCTGCCTGCTGCCTCTTTGAAAAATAAAATTATAGGCATCAACATGAAAAAAAAATACCCATATTGTAAATTTATGCTCTGATTTAAACTTGAGCTAAGAATCTATCATGATCCAACCCATCAGATCATGCCGGGAACCTACTGATAATGCCCAAGCTACATCTTCACTCCAAAAATTATGCGGTCGCTGGTTAGGGTTGAATACCAAGGGAATACATGGAATCAAGGTTCACAACTATTGTAATCAACGGGTAAAACTTGAAGATTAAATGAGGGGATTTGAGTAGCAATATCAAACAAGTAGCTAATATCAACTTTGATTGTAATAAGTCGTAGGTGAACACTAGGATTATGTTCCCCCTGGCTTCTCAACTCCATAGGATTATCATGATTTATTTAAGCAATATGATACCTTGCATGTGAAATCGATAAGTTATGTGCCATCAATAGTCTTTTGAACGACCTAATTAATTTTACCCTTTACCTTTTAAGTCTAGGATGTCACCTTACTAACCTTTATCTTGATCCTAGTTAACTATTATTTTTTGTGTCTATAGTTATTAGATGACCGCTAACTATCTTACTTAGATAATACTTGCTAGTGTGGATCGGCAACTAAACTTTAAATACTATTGTAGATATCTTTTCCTAATTACTACTACTCATTTGGAGTAAGTATCAATAACCTAAGAAGGGTACTAATGTTTACAACTTCTAAGATGTCTACTAAAGTGTAGATAATACAATGCATGCATGGGTATTGGTTTAGAATAATAATAGCACTTCCCCTACTTCGTCAATCCGCCAGGGTTCCACAAACCTAGCTAAAGGTTTTTAGCCACTCATACTTATGAAGTAATCAACAACATTCATGATTGAAAGCATAAAATGAAATCACAATAATAAAAGGTAAAACCCAAAAACTCTTATTGAATTAATTAACCGAAATCAATACAAGAGAATTCCAAGACCAAAATTGAATCTAACAATCAAAATATATTTGTAAGTGTAAAGAGTGCGTAACTTCTACTAAAAACACATAAATGGTATTTATAGTACATGAGGAAACCCTAAAATCAAAGCTCAAATGAAAAAGGACAAAAAAGGTCGGTGGGCACTTGTCGTGTCCACATACAGCCTGGCCTTGGGCGCATGTACCACATACAACCTGAGGCTGGGCGTCTATAGACACCTTCATGTGCAGAAAAATTTCTTGCAGATTTTGCTCTTGGGATTTTGAACTTCTGGCACTTACCTTACCCATATGCAACCAACATGTGCTACATGCGGTCCATATGTTGACATAGGTAAGTGCCAGAAGTTCTTTTTTAGATCTTTTACTCTTGGGATCTCTAATTCCTGTACTTACCTAAGTTTTATATTGACCAGATATGCTACATGTGGTTCAAATTTAGACATAGGTAAGTGCTAGGCCTTCCAACACTTGCAACCAAGCTTCAAATCTTTAACTTTCATCGCATGCATTGGTTAGGTACAATTCAAAAAGTGTCACGAATACCCAAAATTTATTCTTTAAGTAGACAAAAACTCTTTTCCATTTTATCTTCAAATTAGAATCCAAAACCTAGTTTTCTACAAAACATACCCAAAACACATCATAACTGACAAAACAATCTAAGAAATGTGCATATTTTCCTCATTTTAAGCATCGAAAGTGCTATATTTCTATAGCACACCAACTACCTACAGCTTTGACAAATAGTAGTACCCTGAATATCCCACCATAAAGCTAATTCAAAAGTTACTAGAATGTTAACTTAATCAATGTTTCGTATTATATTAGTAACAACTCAGCTATTTGAAATGATTACTAAATCAATTAATTTCACAACTCATTTTAATAAATTTTACATATAAAATAAATATAGAGAACAAATAGAAGAGACTCTCCAAAACTTGGACTAGACTGGTACAATAGCATTAGAAAAAGAGGAGGGGAAACCATGACACATTATCCTTGCATGATCAAGAGGGCATGGGCTATTCGAAAGTGATCATTGCCACTACTATAAAAACTCTAACTAACCTGAAACATGGCTATAACCATGGAAGGAGATATTGTAAATGTAGTATCAGTACAAACCACACATAATGGTAGGCATCATCAGCCGACTAGGGTTAGAAACAAGTAGCAATAATAGTAACTAGGAAGGAAACATAACTTTAACTTAAATTTTGATTACTATGCAAATTTTCATAGGCATAGCTACTTACACTTAGTATCCTTAAACCTACTTTTATTTTAACATATTTGTATATTTTAGTCCTTTAATAAGATATTCCACCTTAAGCTGTTACTATATTTTGTACAACCTTGATTCCAGCCTAGTACTGATAGCTCTGTGGGGTTCACTAAATCAACACTCGAGGTCACTAAAGATAATCAAGTTTCTAATTTCAAAAAAGTCATGGCACTTCTGGCTATGTATAATTTGGTACTTATAGTCAAAGTTTTTCCCTTATCAAAGGTAATAGGCACAACAATATACATCATGTGTAATGACCTAAAAATTTAATAAAATATGTAAAATATGTGTTTTTGTGTGATTTTACTATTTTAGCTATCCCCATAGTTACATTGCGGTATTTCTAGAGTGAGGGGGTGAGTGGCATGATTCCCAATGCATTTTGGTACCCTTTGTGTGATATTATAGTTTTTGGAGGCATTAAGAGACTTATTATGGACTTAAGTGGTTATCATTTAATCCATGCAAAGATGGTTGCACAGACTATTCCCACAGATTTAGAACATCGATTTTAGAATGGTAACATATTTGGTCTAGTTTTGTTGCTTTTAAATCTCTTTTCGATCCTTGATTTGGAAAATTGCAATTTTGGGTTTTGAGGGTCATCTTTGTGAAAATGACATCTTTTTGAAAATTTGATATCACCAATGAGTTTGGAGTATCAAATTTAGTATGGTCACATAGTTTATATGCATATACTGGATTTCAAATAAATCCTGAGGCCTTAGCGGAACTTGGAAATTCACCAAGTTTCAGCTCACATCTTTCATGACAGAGAGTAATGCAATCGCACTATGCCCTATGGCAATCTCCATATCCTCTCCAATAGCCAGGTAGTGTTGTCGCACACCTGGTTGTGTAATTGCAATATTTAAGAACCTGGTATGGGTATAAATAGGCCCCTTAGGCAGCGAATTGACCATTTCTCACTCATTCTTGAGAGCCAAAACCCTAAAATGGTACGAGAACTTAAAATTTTTGCTTATGGATACTTAGGATGCTAGATTAACATCTAATTCTCGATTCTCTTATAGATTTAAGGTTAGAATTCATCTTTCTCTTAGTGAATTTATTGATTAATTTCTCAAAACCCTAAAACCTTAGGTCTTGCTTTTAAACCTCAATTTTACTCCTTTTCACTTGAATAATGTTCCTACTACTATTTACTTGTTTTTTTCCTTGATTCCATCTTCAAAACAACTTTGGTTCTTGATTTTAAAGCAGATTTCAAAGGTTTTACTTGGTAAAGTTTAAAAATGGTTTTTATTCAATTTCAACCTCATTTTCAACTTGTTTTGACGTAGTTTTTTTAGCTGTAGATTCCTAAAAGTATGGGAACACATTTTTGAAATAAAGTGTTGATTTTGCCTTTCTTTTTTGAAAACCCATTTTGAGGGTCTGTTTTGACCTTCAACTAAACGTAGGCAATATGACTATTATTGGATCTATTTTAATGTGTGATTCTATATTTCTTAGATTTATTTAATTTTGGGATTATTTGTGAGAAGTAAGGTTGTAGGTGGAAGCTTCATGGACCAATTTTAACCTTTGATGTAGGTTATGGCTTAAATCTTTTATACTAGGTTAGGTATTTAATTTGTAAAAAAATTTATGTTAACGGTGAGATCTAATCATGAAAAATGGCTATCTATGCATTGTGTCTATGTGGGGGCCTATATGTGATGTAATTATTGCATTTGAGGTATTATGTGATATATGTGACCGTGTGGGGTCCTATGTGATTTGGATAGTCTTGAATACATGTGAATAATTGTATAGTGTTGTTGAAAATGCCTAATATAGTACCATTGAGGTGTTGTGATATATTCATACTTGTTGGCATATGATACATATGGGAATTCATGGATGGTTGGAGATAATAAGTGAAAAATTGGCTCACATGATTGATATATTTCATGACCCGAGGCTACCCCTTAGTCGTAAACGGTGCTTAGAACCACAAGTGATCCCAAGCTAACCCATGAACTAGCATGATACTTGAGCATCTGAATTAAATTAATTATATAAACTAAAGTTGATTAATGGAAGAATAATTGTAAGAAAACCTGAATACATGTAATACTAAAAAGGTTTACAACACGATAAATCAGAAGGAAGAACTTGAATTACATGAGTGACTCAGACCAACTGTCTATGCAGCTTCTACTATCACAAATCAATACATAAGAATAATAAAAATATAGTACATGAACTACAACTAACTAGAGTCCCCGAAATAAGAAAACTCATCACCTGCTGGATGGAACTGTAACTTTTTTATTATGATGTGTAGGCTACAACTGGTACCTTTATCCTAAGACAATATAGCACATATATATATATATATATTGATTTGTACTTTAGAATGTGCTGAGTATATGGAGACATGCAGTAAATAATGGGATTCCTAAACACAGTAAATAATGGGATTCCTAAACACATACTTTAAAACTGAGGATATAAGTTATTTGTTGAAACATACATTTGCAACATGGATATGCATAAAAATAGTAAATCATAGTGAAATTTATAAATCATGAGTTGATATTTACTAAGTAGCTAATATATGAATGCCGACTAACAGATATCTGAATATTGAATAGCTAATAACAGAATACTGAGTAACAAATATCAGGATACTAATTTACTAATATCTAAATACTGATTAACTGGTATCTATATACTGATTATCTGATAACCATATACTGATTAATTGATATCTGAATACCGATCATGTAACACTAAATAGTACTTCATCTAAATAACTAGACTAAAACTGTGGGAGATATCATATAACCGACATGCCCCAATCTAAGCTAGTAAAGGTCCAACCTATAACCCTAGTTGGAATGGTGTCCGTACCATGCCATGGGTACTAACATTGGCTTTGTTGATCCACTAATCTGATGTACCGAAGGACCAGGGAGTCAGACATAAACTGGTGGGTGACCTCTAAGAGAGTGTCAGTCCTAAACTTATGGGTGACATCTTATAATCCTACACTGGCTATATAGTTCTGGAACTTAGTGTATGCTACTAAGGACCCAGTCCTAGCTGGAGGGTAAAACCCCATCCCTAACTTTTCTCAGTGCTAAATCCTACTCCCAACTGAATGACACTGGTACTGAACTGAACTAAGTTCAACTGGATATTATTTTTGATAGTGCTCATTATGATCATAATTATCTGAGTATAATAATAAAGTTCATGGCTTAACATGATCAATACTTGAAAATCTAAAATCACGTATGATGCTTACGTATCGGGTGTTCATAACCTGCCAGCACTGAATGATCATAAAATACGATATCAAGGCTTAAAACTATAGTATGGAAATCAAGGTTCGAAGATCTAAAACACAAATATCTCACCAAGTAAGTGAAGAGTATGAACAAGAACATGGGAACGTGTTAAACATGAGTGAGCAACATGATTACATGGATAAGTTCATAGTTAGATATTATAACAATAAAATTTACTTGAATATGACATGGGAAATTGAAACATAAAGCATGAGATAAACTAGCTTTTCATAGAATCATATGTGGACATGAATTGAGTTCAAACCACCAAGGGAAACATGAATCAAAATCATCTTCAACATGTGAAGTTCCATAAGGAAGGAAAAACTCATACTTTAATCAAAGTAATGAAACTCAAAAACAAATATCAAACTTGTAGTTTCAAAGTTGAATAAGTAAAACTTTTATGCTCTTTAGTCCCTTATATCACATGATAATGCTATGCTTTTAACATATGCAAATTTGGGAATGAACCCTAACTTAAAACATATAAATTCAACTTGAAAATCATACTTTCGGGCACAAGGATGAAAGATTAACCTTGTTCAAAACCCCATATACCTTAATTGAATGGATTCTTGAAGAAATCTTGAAATTGAAGCTTTAATCATTGTGTTTTTGAAAGAAAAAGCTTGAATTATTATTCTTGTGAAAAGGGAGGATTTTGTATGTGAGTTTATTTGAGGAAGATGGGCAAATAATGCCCTTTTTCGTATTATAAATTGTTCTTTGGTTGTTTGGGGTTGTGGGGAAAAGACCAAATTACCCCTTGGCCAATAGGAAGCTGAAATAATGGGGGGAATAGGCCCCGAGGCATGCCCCTAGAATTTGGAAGTAGACCCTGTGACGTGGCCCCTAGTTTTAGGGAATAGCCCCCGCAGCGTGGGCATATCGCAAGCCCTTACTGTTTCTCACAAAAATGGTGATAACTCTTCGCTTGGGTATTGGATTAAGGCTAAATCGGTATTGTTGGAAATTTAATTCAATTATATATCTGTAGGTGGGTCTTGAGATAAAAAATTCACATATTTAAAAAGTTTTACACGTTCTAAGTTGACCTTTGTAAAATTAAATGCCAAAATTTAGCTGAATCAAAGGCTCTTAGCTTATCTTTGCTCTAAGTGATTCCTTTGAACAACTTTCATCTTGATAGCAATTTACACACTAGGATAAGGTCATGACATATGTATTCAAAATAAAATCATGGGATTAGAGTTTACACATATAGGAACGACACATCAAAGTCTAGCCCAAAAACACGGGGTGTTACATTATCTCTTCCTTGGAATCATTCATCCTTGAATGATGGATATGAACCTTTCGAAGTCTTAGAAGTATGGAATAATATACACATGACATGTATGGTAATGGAAGATATAGCCAAGCTGAAACATTATAACTTTCATCATGAAACTAATTTTTGAGCTGATTTATACAAGGGGGATTACAATGTTTGAGCTAGATTACTTGGAAAACTGAGATCATGCACTGAACACTTATGAAATAAATCATGACCAAATAGTTGACTCATAGACATGATGCATGAACTGAACTGAATTCACAATTTGGATGGGAATTAATAAATTATCTCATGGAATAGCCATACCCATGAAACTTTGGATAGTAAAACTTGATGGAAAGAAAGAAAACTATAGGAACTTATCTTTTCTAATTGCTAAACTGAATTTCTGGCTATACGGGGATGAATCATACTAAAAGTTTATACTTAATTGGAGTATTTCTGTAACACTTTTTGTAAGAAGTTCTAATAACATTATGGAGCAAAGAATCTTGGGCATGATCTGAATAAGATATTTGATTAAGGAATCGCAACATGGCTACAATTTTATGACATGGAATATAGGCCTATGAAACGTAAGCTAGGATAGAAATACTATGCCTTAGACCATGCAACTACTACTTCTAAGCTTAGGTATACTTCAGAAATACTCCCTCATCTATAAGTTTTCCTTCAATACTGCACTTGACTTAATGCTACTTATAATTTCCACGTGGGCATTGATACCTCTATCTACTAAAGCCTGATTTGAACTAAATTCTCTCACTATGTTCAAGCCTACTCGAATATACAAAGTGCACACATAACACTGTAATACTAGTCTGAACTATGGATTCAATGCCCCATGCATTTTCACAACTTCACATCTCAAGAATAATTATTCTTACTACTTTAACAACTAAATTCAACCTCTAGGAATTCACTAGCGCATGATGCACCCATCCATTTATATATAAACATGACATTCAAGACTATCTATATAACCACATATGAACTTCTAGGCAAACAACCATAAAAGAATCTTCCTCATATTCTCTAAACCTCTATCAATAACAACTTTCATGCACTATTCTTTAGAAGTCACACAGAAAATTTCAACTAACCATGACATATATCAAAAGATCTAACTCAATATTTCTTCAACTTATAACCTTATGAAAAATAAGCATATGCCAATATTTCCTAGACAAGGAATATTTACTCTCTCTGGTCTAAATAATTGTTCATCATCGTTATTATTTCATAAAGAGAGGTCACTGAAAGGTTAGAACATGAGATCCTGAAGCATGTAAGGATACTATACGTACATGATTCTATGAAAAGTGCATGCATATGAGCTATAATCATGGACTTGATATGTAAGGCATGAATAGATATTGTGATGAATGAAATACAAAACTTTGAACTGAGGTAAGAATGAGTGGGCATCATATTCCCTTACTTCCATTCTATAATATACTTGCATCACAACTAGAATCTAAGAGCCTAACTTGGTTTCTTGTTCGTTTATATCCCTCTTAGCTTTAAGCTATCATTCTAAGTCTGTGGAACCCTTTAACAAACTCCAAACTGCACTACAACTATTTTACTCTAGAGTTTGGGATATAACAATACACATCACTAATAAACTACTCGCCCTGATAGACTACACCTGAAAGTGTAAAACCCACTGACAATACTTCCTTCTGAGATACAAGTATTAACTTTCTATAGCCTCACTAGTCATCATTTAATAACTTAAACATTGACTAACTTAGAATCTTCATGAGTATCACTATACACTGAGTTCACACTATTTAGAATTTCAACTCTCTTTTATATCAGTTCAATCCTCCAAGATTCAAACTTAGATTCTAACACCTATCATGGATATCCCCAAACCTTTAATAAACTATACGAACTTCCTTAATAGCCTACTAATATCATATCTATAAACTTATATTTTTCTCTAAACCATGAGAATTGCCATTATACCAAAATACGCGAAATCAACAACCTATAGCCCATAACTTAGCTGGTCAAAACATCACATAATACATTAGTAGCCTCATTCACACTTATCAACTCAAGGGTACTATCTTAGCACACACACTTTTAAAACTTAGAAATACAACAATCCCATATCACCTTGGGTACACTTCTAGCTAATACATATATCATCACACTAAATTTTGAATCAATAAATTTAAAATTCTTGCATACACTATTTCAAGCCTACGGGTTCACATTTCATAAAACTAGCTCCATGGTTACATAATCTATGAAATCCAGATAAAATTTATCCTTACTTTACGACTATTAAACATCAAGGTTTATGCTTCTAACTTTAGGTCACATGTTGCCATAGGATTCTGGGAAGGGATCTTAAATAACATTTGACTTCGGCTTAATGCATGATTTTTATGAACATGAATAAAATCTTACATACTTTGGAACATAAAGGCACTGGTGGGATACATTCAAGCCTACGTGTAATCCCATAACTATTTCTGGAGACTGTCTGAGAAAACTCTATCTATTGGAATTTAAGCTTCACTATTTTTATTACCTTGAAAATAAGGTAGAGTTGATATGAATAGAGCATGATAAGAATCTGTATAAGTTACTTAGAGAACCTTTCTACAGCATAATCTGAGACATAAAATAAGGGACATATTTATTAAATGCCCTGTATTCTTTTAAAGAAAATTACAGACGTCTCTGTACCATTCCACAAGACTCTACTAAACATGAATTCATAGACACCCTAGGATACTTGAACTCTGGGCTCTGATACAAAGTTTTTTCTTGATTCGAGGATACCCCCTAGTTGTAACATAGTGCTTAGAACCACAAGTGATCCTAAGCTAACATATGAACTGGCATGATACTTGAGAATCTAAATTAAATTAATTATATAAGCTAAAGTTATTGAAGGAAAGCATAATCATAATAAAATTTAAATACATGTAATACTAAAAAGGTTTACAACACAATAAATCTAAATGAAAACTTGAATTACATGAGTAACTCTGACTAACTGTCTATGAAGCCTCTACTATAATGATTGTAGGTGGTTGGAACATGCATCCAAATAACGTAAATAAATACATAAGAATAATAACAATAAAGTACATAAACTATACTAACTAGAGTTCTCAAAAGAAGAGAACTCATTACCTGTTGGCTAAAAGCTACAACTGTCTGATTATGATATGTAGGCTACAACTGGTACCTACATTATAAGACAATATAACACATAAACATATATGTGGATCCGTACTTTGGAATATGATAATATATGGAGACATGTACTAAATCATGGGAATCCTGAACACATACTTTAAAATAGAGGATATAAGTTATTTTCTAAAACATACATTTGCAATATAGATATGCGTGAAATTGTAAATCATAGTGAAACTTAGAAGTCATGAGCTGAAGATAATTCTGTAAGATAGAAAATGGTAGAAACATAAATGTTGTATGCCAATATCTTTTATGGCTAAATATGCTGTAAAAATTATACTGAGGATGATGTATGAATATTGGGTCTATATACTATGTAAATGATATATGAATACCGACTAGCTAATATCTAAATATTGAATAACCATTAACTGAATATCGACTAATTAATATCTAGATACTGGTTTACTGATATCTGAATACTGATTAACTGGTATTTATATACAAATTAACTGATAATTATAGACTGATTAATTGATATCTGAATACCAATTATGTAAAATTGAATTGTACTTAGTATGAATAACTGGACTGTTACTGTGGAAGGTATCATATAACCGGCATGCCAATCTAAGTTAATCGGGACCCAACCTATAACCCAATTAGAAGGGTGTCAGTACTATGCCATGAGTACTAACACTGGCTGTGTGTATCCACTAATCTGATGTCCCAAAGGACTAGGGAGTCAATCCTAAACTGGTGGGTGACCACTAAGAGAGTGTCAGTACTAAACTTTCACTGGCTACGTAGTTTAGCAACTTAGGGATTGATACTAAGGAACCAGTCCTAACTAGCAGGTGAGCCCCTTTCCTTACGTTTTATTGGTGCTAAATCCTACTCCAAACTTAATGAAACTGGCACTAAATGTAATTGGATATTATTTCTAATAGTTCTCATCATGATCATAATTATCTGAGTATAATGATAAGGTTCATGTCTTAACTGACTCAATACTTAAAAATATGAAATCACATATGACGCTTAGGTATTGGGTGTTTGTAACTCGTCAACACTGAATGATCATAAAATATGATATAAATGCTTAAAATTGTAGTATAGAAATTAAGGTTCCAAGATCCAAAACATAAACATCTCACTCACCAAATAAGTAAAGATTATGAACTTGAACATAGGAACGTGTTAAACATGAGTAAACAACATGATTACATGGCTAAGTTCAAAGTCTAATATTATAACATGAAATTCACATGAATATGAAATGGGAAATTGAAACTTGAAGCATGAGATAACCTAACTTTTCATGGAATCATATGTGGACATGAATTGAGTTCACACTACTAAGGAAAATATGAATCAAACTCTTCTTGAACATGTGAAATTCCATAAGAAATGAAAAACTCATACTTTAGTCAAAGTAATGAAACTCAAAAATAAAATATCAAACTTGTAGTTTAAAACATGAATAAGTACAACTCTTTTGCTCTTTAGTCCCTTAAATTACATGATAATGCTATGCTTTCAACACATGAGGATTTGGGAATAAAACCTAACTTAAAATATATAAATTCAACTTAAAAATCATACTTTTTGGCACAAGGATGAAATATTAACCTTGTTCAAAACCCCACATACCTTAATTGAATGGATTCTTGAAGAAATCTTAATATTAAAGCTTGAATCCCTGTGTTATAGAGAGGAAAATCTTGAATTATTATTCTTGATAAAGGGGAGGTTTTTTAAAGTGAATTGATTTGAGGAAGATAGGCAAATAATCCCCTTTTTAGTGTTATAAACCATGCTTTGGTCGTTTGGGGTTGAGGGGAAAGGACCAAATTACCCCTTTGCCCATAGGAAACTGAAATAGTGGGGGAATAGCCCTTATGGTGTACCCCTATTCCATGGGAGTAGCCCCCATGACATAGCCCTTAGTTTGGGGGAATAGCCCCCACAATGTGGGCCTATTTGAGCCCTTACTATTTCTCACAAAAATGGTTTTAACTTTTTGTTCAGGTATCAGATTAAGGCAAAGTTAGTATAGTTGGAAAGATAATTCAATTATATATATTTTGGTGTGTCTTGATCCAAAAATCTACATATTTATCAAAAGTATACACATTCAAAGTCTACATTTATAGAATAAAATGCCAAAATTTAGCCGAATTAAAGACTCTTAGCTCAACATTACTCCAAGTAATTCCTTCGAATATTTTTCACCTTGATATCACTTCACACACTAGGATAAAAGTCATGACACAAGTATTCAAAATGAAATATGGGAATAGAGTTTACACACGTAGGAACGACAATTCAAAGTCTATCCCAAAAATGCGGGGTGTTACTGGTTGGTTATGAAAATGCTCATTGTGGGTGGTTGTGGAAATAATCTTTGTAGTTGGTTGTGAAAATTTCATCATCACCCTTATGGAATAATACACATAATTTCACTTGTTTGTCAGTTACTATTGTAATTTGTATTTGATTTGTGTCTTATAGTATGTATGTGCTCTTGAAATTCTAGAAATATTGGGAGCATTGGGTTTTATAAACCATTTTTAAGAGATGTGATGGATATGAGTCATGGATATTGGTTGTACTAAAATACTGAAATACTAGAAATACCAAAACAACTAAAAACACTAGAAATAGAGAAAACACTGGGGACACAAGACATTTATATACCTTCTTCGAAGGATATGCTGGAGAAAAGTCATGGACACTGGTTGTATATGGGTTGACAAAAACTCTATGGGTCCTACATTTGTAGGATTGCCTCTATAGGTGTATACGGAGGTTGTGCGACAACCTCATGATTTACCCTTATTATCATTATCATTATTTTCATCATCATCATCGTAATCATCAATCTTATTATATTTACATCATTAGGGCTGTGATGTGACTGTACTTCTGCTTTACTTAATATCTATCTAATTATTTTATGCTATCATTGTGCTCAATGACATTGTATGTATATTGTCCTTTTTTTTCCCTACTTGTGTGTGATATAATGTATACTTGTGCTCTACTTAGTTGTGCTGTTATAATATATGAGATATGTATATTAGAAATATTAGTTCAAGCGGTGTGGGCTACCATTGTGGGATATTTTTTGATTGCAGGTGACGTGCCCTTAGTGTTTATAATGTATATTTTATTATCTAGTTTTCTCGATCAGCATATGATACCCTCTGAGTACAAGTGGACCATACTCACTCCTATTGTACTCTTTTGGAGCAGATTTAGGTTCGGGTGTGCCCCACGTTATATGATTTGGGTGATTATTGGAGATTTCAAGGTAGTGGATGATTTTCAGGCATCCAAATGTCTTATACTGTCTTTTCAATCACTAGACTATGTTTTTACTAGTTTCTAGAGATAAAGTTATATCTATTAGATTTCTTATGTATTTTTTTTGGATTTGAGTTATACTAGATACGTTCTTATACTGTTCACATCAAGTTTTAGGAGTTATGGCTGTGTTGTTGATTATATTGTTTTTGAATTTATTATATCTATGTAGTTTGGCTTTATTCTAGCAGCCTTACCCTAAGGGTATTTCTATCTATTCTCTTTTGGATATCACTTTGGGTAATAGGCTTACTCATTAAGGTTCACTTCGATGAGTTCTATCATGACCCTTGGATTTTGGGTCATGAAATATTAGTATCAGAGAAGTCAAGTTTTATTGATCTTAATGTTGTATGAATGGGATGTCTAATAGAGTCTTATAGATCGGTACATAAACGTTCGTATCTATCTTTGAGAGGCTATAGTATGTCTTTAGGAAACTTCTCTTATTTTATAGCTTATCGTGCAAAGTTTTTTCATATCTTGTATCTAAAGTTATGTTTCTCTTTTTTTGCACAGATGGTGTCGACTAAGTCCTATATGATAAAAAGTGCGAACCTTCACCCAGAGGGCGAGCCTCGAATTGTGGATGGGCTCAAGAGAGTAGACATGCCCATGGATTTTCCCTATCTAGGATTAGTGTTACTAGACTATCCCTTGAGCCTCATGTTGAGCCTATTGAAGGTGTACGTTCTACTCCAATTTTTGAGAGCTCTTCTATCTCAGTCTTGGAGGGATTGCTGGTTCATCTATTGACCTATTTGAAGGATGCTTCCTTGAGTTTATTTGGTATTTCCCCAGATCCAAGTGTTGTACCTTCTCCTATACCAAAGTCTATTTAAGATGTTCCTCTAGTTTCGAGTATGGATTCTCCAGTTGCACCTACTTTTATTTTGGGTACCCCTCAAACACCAAGCATTGTTCCTTCTTCTACACTGGTATTTGAGTACGAAATTTTGAGGGCAGGAGTTCTGCCTTCATCTATGTTTCCTTCTTAGGTGGAGTCTTAGCTAGTTGGGCTTTCTATGTCTCCTGCTCTTCAGCAATCCACAACATAGATGGTAGTATTTTTGGCATTATTTTAGAGTATAGGAGTCATGGACTAGATGTATAGACCTACCTATCAAGTATCCAAGTGGGTACACTATTAGGAAAAATTTAAAGGTTGCTTTATGTTTGATGAGTTTAGCCATTTGGATAAGGACTATCCTCATCGTGTATTTAAGGATATTCCTATTTTAGTTGTGAGAGGTAAGGGTTTTACTAGAGGTGCAAAAGGCAGAGTTAGCAGAGACTATGGTGGTGGTCGTGGGGCTACTCAACTATTTGGTGGTCGTGGCCAGTGCAATGCTATACCAGCTAGACCTGAGGCAGTGGCTTCACATGCTGTGATTATAGGTATCTTCCCCATTTATTTTAGATCTGCATCTATGTTATTTGACCCTAGGTCGACTTTCTCCTATGTGTTTTTATATTTTTCTTTGGGTTTTGATTCTATTAGTGAGCCTCTCGCTACGCCTATTCGTGTATCTACCCTAGTAGGAAATTCTTTAGTGGTGAATTAGGTGTACCAATCCCGTGGTGTGACTTTT